>NW_016157280.1:211297-263948 GCF_001687245.7 Rhagoletis zephyria
AATACACGTTTGAGGAAAGGGTGCGATAGTAGACTCCAGTTATAAGATTATAAATTAAATTTCCAAGAGAAAGTCGGTTCTTTACATATTTTCTAATTACCTTCGAAAATATATTAACTCAAAAAAAAAATAAACAATGCTTCATAGATCGATTTTTTTAAATCT
This sequence comes from Rhagoletis zephyria, assembly GCF_001687245.7. Classification (NCBI taxonomy): domain Eukaryota; kingdom Metazoa; phylum Arthropoda; class Insecta; order Diptera; family Tephritidae; genus Rhagoletis; species Rhagoletis zephyria. The sequence goes on from NW_016157280.1 coordinate 211,463, forward strand.
AACTTCATAAAGTTCTTTAAAAATATTTTGTAAATGAGGCCATAAGAGCTTAGGGGGAGAGTTACAACACAAAAATACATTTAAGGCGCAGCGAAGCACGCCGGGTAATTGCTAGTAGTAAATAATAAAACAAGATGAATTATGCTTGATGTCATGTATGCAGTTGAAATGAGGCATTACCTTTCTTTATTATTTGGTGTAGGGGTGGCGCTTGCGCGCAAGAGCGGACATGGAGGTAACGACGGACAATAGACAGATCGACTTGGGAGGATTGTATGATTGACAGACGGACCTGGTCAGGTTAAGGGGGCGTTGTAAGGTGAGAGGAGTCAATACAACGCCCATGGCTTCGCGTCAGTTGAACGCTGAAGAGGGTGGGTAGACTCCGCCTGACGGGACTGGACTTTTCTTTCGTTTCTTTTCATACTTTCGTTCCTCTTTTTTTGTTTTTGTTGACTCTCCTTCATTCTTCTACACATTCGGCATGTGAACTTCAACTTTTTTTGTTAAGGTAGCGCTAGTAAGGCGAGAGCGAAAGACCCACCCCACCCGATGAGCTGTGCCTGGGACCGCGAGCATGCCGACTCGCTACTCGACCTTGCATCCAACCTGCAGCTACATAACAATGGCGCCCAACGCATAGACCAGAAACCATTCAACTTACCATTCCTTTTTTTCTTTTTTTTACTTAGTCTAACTCGTTGTATCTAAATTACTATTCTTCTATGTGCCAGTCATTTTTCAACCTCCTTTCTATCCTTCTTTCTGTGGACAGTGTTAGGGAATCATAGCAACAACATCGCGCGATGCGTTGTTGGCGATTTGTGTTGCTATGATGAATCGGGGGTGTCGTTGAGTCTTTGGCAAACTCCCTTCTTCAGATCCCAGTTTTTGATTAAGTGCTGTTTGACAGAGGCCAGAACATATAAAATAAGGGCTCAAGTTTTTGGTGCGAAGATAGCTATTCGAGCTACGCCGCTTGCAATCTAGCATTGCTAGCGATTGAGGCTCTCAACGCGGCTTCACATGGAGCAAGGGAAGTGTAGCATCCACACTCAGTGATCGGCCACTAGTGCTGTAGTGTTACACTTATGTGCATCAATATGTATATATGGGGATTTAGTTGAGTTGACTTTGGACAGAGAACATACGGACTATACCCCCATTATGACCTCGGCAAGCGAACCCCACACACACACCAATCAAAGATCGTGTACATTTCATTTTATATAAAAAAAAGGCTGCGGAAATATTAATACAAAGAGAAAAATTATTTACTCCAAGAACAATAAAGTGCAAGTTACTCGACAACTATACAAAGTGAAAACATTTGAAAATTTCTTTACTTTTACATGTATATATTTTTATTACTGCACGATTTATTTGCTTATATTTCTTCATCTTATTAAGGTTTTATTGCATGCATATTTAAATATATGTACATTCTTATATATATTATTTTCTTCTTTGCCTACATTTTGTTTTATATGCCTATTTTATTTTGAGTGAATACACTTAGGAAACAGCTACTAAATTTTTCTACTTTTGGATAATTTTGGGGAATCTTTCGAATCCCGCGCGTTTATTTTAATTTCCGTTATTTTTAATTATTCCTGAATTTTTGTTTGAATTATTCTGTCTGAATTTAATTTTGAATTTCTTTTGAGTTTTGTTAGAGAATAAAGGGCTACTAAGTGACTACAATCGGAAATAATATTCGACGTATTCTTGGTAAATTTTCAAACAAAATAGGAAATTGTTCGCATTTTTGTTTATTTTTTTGTTTAATCCTTGAGGTTGAAGCCATATTTAGTGATATTACTTTCGCAAGTTGAATTGTATTCGAGTTTTCCTTCTTTCTTATGGACTCATACGTTGAAACTCAGTTTTTTATTTGATTATACTTTTCATTTTGGTACAAACCTTTTTTATATACTTTTGAATTTGATTGGCTACTTGAAGATCATAATATTAGTAACAATAATAGTAGATCATTTGAACTCGCAATTTCATATACACATTTTGAAATCCTTGAATTTATTGAATCTATTCGAAATTGTTATTATAAATATTTTTTTCTTCCTTTCTATTTTCTGTGAAATTTTTAATTTTCTTTTCGAGATTTGGAAGTTTTTTTTGTTGGTTCTCGTTATTGACTTGTAGTTGTTGGATTTGGATAAGATTTTCTTTGTTTTTTTTTTTTTTGAGTTTTACAAGTCTTTCACAGTCCGCTTTGAAGAAAAATTTGACGGTGTGAATGTCTGAGGAGGAAGAGACTGAGAGAAGATTGGTTCGTGGTTTAGGGATCCTTAATACGAATAGGCCGGTTACGCGCAGTTTCTCTCGTGCCTTGGAGAACCAAATTGCCGGCTCTATATTCAACCAAATAGATACAGGAATTGAGCGTCCAGTGGATTTCATTCCATCCGATTTTTTTAATAGGTGCGCTAGTAGAGTTTTTGGGGCTATCGAATCTGAACAACAGAACCGCGTAGCTATCACTAACGAGATATCGATTTCGCAATCAAGCGAGAGTCTTAGTTTTTCCCAAAAAATTGATTTGTTGTGCCAGATGTCCCAAGCCGGAGATCCAGGAGCGATGGGGGGCATTGACCTCACGGGGAGCGATCCGCCCAGGGACTCGGAGGCTGGTGGTTCAAAAACTCAGAGGAGTGAGCCTGCCAGAACTGCGACAAGCATTGAGCAACTGAGCTGGCTAACGGCTATGATGATGCAATACAACGAAATGATGTCGCAGTGCATGAACGAGGTACGGCACATGAGAGAGAATGTTGCGAATCTCAGCGGTCGAGTCACGGAAATGGAAACGTCCGCTCAAGCACTGGGCAATCGTTCAACGGTGGCATCAACCCCGGAGGACAGAGGACGAGCGAAAGAAGCAGGGGTTTGTGGTGACGAGCAGAGTAATAGTGGGAGCTGCCGAAGGTGTGAGCAGGTTTCAAGTGAGCCACCGAGGTGGAAGAAAATTGATCTTGAGAAGTGGCACATTAAGTTCGATGGCACAAGCAAGGGCATGAGTGTAGAGAGCTTTTTATTCAGCGTTGAAAAACTGCGTGACCAGAACAACATCTCTTTCTTCCAGCTTTTCACGGACTTTCACTGTCTGGTTTCCGGCGGCGCCTTGAAGTGGTATTGGCAGGTGCTTGAGGACAATGCTGATAGTCCCGACTTTGGCTATTTCGAGCTGAGCACTTCAAGACTGCTGAGTCCGACTATGAAATCATCCGTGAAATAATGGAACGAAAGCAGCAGCCCAATGAGAGTTTCGATGATTTCTACAGCGAAATCCATAATCTCACTTTTAGACTCCGCAAGAAGATCCCTGAGAAAGAAATGGTAGCGATAATCAGGGGTAACCTTAAGTCCTACGTAGCAAACTTGACGTTCGCGTCAAAGGTGGAAACGCTGGCCGAACTGAAAGCGGAGTGCAAAAGGGCAGAGAAGGTTATAAAGGAAAACAGGAGCAGAGCTAGGGCCATAAATGAGATAGAATTAGAACCAATAGAGAAGATAGAAGAGAAGAAATTAGAGGCTTTTGATAGGAATAAATCTGATAAGAAACCAGGACACTCCCTCTAGGTGAAAACCTTTGATACATCGTCCACGTCCACTCCTATTTGCCCTAATGTGTCCAAGCCCACCGTTAAATCCTTTTGTCCTTCACCCTTCCACTTAATGTTGTGTTTCTCTTGCGGCATGCCGGTGGACCACTATGTGAAGAACCCGGCCGAAGCCCAAAGAGAAGCCAAGTGTAAGTCGTCATTTCATGATATGTTGTGTTTTGCTTGTGGTGGTGCGTCGTCCTTCTGTGTTTATAAAAATAAGGGAAACTCCAGTCTGGCGGAGATTGCCGGGGGCTTCAGCCAGGAAATAAGCATCCCGGAAGTAAAGAAATAAGGGTACTAAAAAGGGAAAAGGAAAGAGAAGTTGAGGAAAATATTGAAATTAGAAAGAAACTGAAAATAAAAAGTTTACATCAGCGAAAGTTAGAATATGAAGAAGCGCGTAGGCGAATATTTTTAGGAGAGATAGTTGATAAAAAGAAAAGTAGGAACTTTGAGAAAATTAAAAAGATGCGAGAAAAGAAGAAGAATTTCAAGAGAATCTACAATAAAATAATTTCTACTATTGTCACTCTTAAGGGGGACAACCGTTTCTTTGCGAAGACAAAAATCGGAGATCAAGAGGTATTAGCGCTGCTAGATTCAGGTGCAGGGGCCAGCTGCTTAGGCAAGAACGCAGGCGTACTATTAAAAGGCAAAGAGGACCTGATTCTGCCGATCAAGGGCCAAAATATCAGGACTGCCAATGGCGAAGAGACCGCAGTAATAGGGGCCATAAAGCTGCCAGTATTGTGGGACAATACTATTAGGGAGCTAGAATTTTTAATAGTGCCTGGTCTTCAGCAAGAGGTATATTTAGGGGTCGACTTTTGGCAAGCTTTTGAAATGTGTGTTGTGACCAAGGGCATGAATTTAAGGGTGAATGATGCTGGAATTTCTGAACTCGTTCCCGCCGATGGTGACTTGTCCTCCGACGCCGTGCAACATGTACTTACACTAGTGCAGACAAACGTTTTAGAATCAGTAAAGTGCCAGTTCCCCTCTTTTGCAGTACTAGGATTAGGTCGGACGAATTTAGAAGAACACGTAATTGAGGTAACTAACGAGAATCTGCCAGTTAAGCAGCGTCACTACCCGATTTCGCCGGCCATACAAAAACTAGTGTATGCGGAACTCGACCGAATGCTGAGCATGGGAGTCATCGAAGAGTCCAATAGTAGCTGGAGCTCACCAGTCTCATTAGTGATTAAAGGAACAAAAAATCGCCTCTGTTTAGATGCCCGAAAGGTAAATGAAAGGACAATAAAGGACGCATATCCACTCCCACACATAGACGGAATTCTCAGTAGACTACAGAATACCAGGTTCATCTCCGCGATTGACCTAAAGGACGCGTTCTGGCTGATTCCGTTAGAACCCAAATCGAGAGAAAAGACTGCTTTTACGGTGCCTGGTAGACCGCTGTACCAATTAACAGTCATGCCTTTTGGACTGTGTAACGCGGCACAAAGAATGTGTCGATTGATGGACAAGGTCATACCCGCTTCGTTACGTGAATGTGTATTTGTTTATCTTGATGATTTGTTAGTGTGTTCAGAAGATTTTTCGTCACATATATGTTTGCTAGAAAAGGTCGCTCGGTGTTTGCGGGATGCGAAATTGACAATAAACGTAAAAAAAAGGAAGTTCTGTTACAAAGAGGTGCGATATATCGGCTACGTAGTCGGTGATGGGTGTATCAGAACGGATGCCAAAAAGGTTGCAGCCGTGAGGGACTTTCCCGAACCTAAAACCCCGAAACAGCTAAGACGGTTCCTGGGCATGTCCGGTTGGTACCGTCGTTTTATTCAGGATTATGCGACCATTGCAGCGCCGCTGCACGACTGCCTCTCAAAAGACAAGATTAAGAAGTTCACGATGACTGACGAAGCCAAGGCATCCTTTGCGAAGCTTAAACAAAGTTTGATTTCGGCGCCCGTACTGACACATCCGGACTTTAACAGACGATTTTATATCCAATGTGACGCATCGACCGACGGAGTGGGAGGGGTTTTGTTCCAATTGGACGACGACCAAAACGAACGACCGATTGTTCAGCAAAGCTAAACAAATCCCAGAAGAACTACAGCGTTACCGAGCTGGAATGTTATGCTGCGATCGTAAGTGTAAAGAGATTCAGGCCATACGTGGAAGGTCTTCCGTTTACAATCATCACAGACCATGCTAGTCTAAAATGGCTTAGTCACCAGAAAGATTTATCGGGAAGGTTGGCAAGATGGAGCCTGAAGCTTCAAAGTTTCGATTTTGAGATTGAGCACAGAAAGGGGGCTCAAAACGTGGTACCTGACACGCTATCCAGGATGAACATGGAAGAGCTAAAATTAAGCGATCGAGTGGTAGACGTATGCCTGGAATCTCCGTTCTTTACTTCCGCTGAATACGAGGAGCTAAAAAGGACAGTGACAGAAAACAATGCTAGACTTCCAGACTTGTGCGTATCAGACGGCTACGTGTACAGACGAACACAGTTTGACAGGGGGGACGAGCTTCAAGCGGACCAAGCATGGAAGCTTTGGGTTCCGTCTGAGCTGCGACAGGGGCTGGTTGAGTCTTCTCACGGCTCACCTTCTGCTGGTCATGGTGGTATCCACAAAACCTTGGCACGACTGCGCGAGAAATATTACTGGCCAGGGATGGTAGCCGATGTATGCGCACACATAAAAAAGTGTGAAGTTTGTACGACAAACAAAACACTAAATGTTTTTAAGAGACCGTTAATGGGCAAACAGCATATAACAGAACGACCTTTTCAGCGTTTGTTTATAGATTTTATGGGTCCGTTTCCTCGTACTTGTGATGGTAATGTGTATGTCTTTGTATGTCTAGATCATTTGTCGAAATTCGTGTTCTTAAAACCAATGCGGAAGGCAACTTCAGCTGGAGTCATAAAGTATTTAGAAAGGGATGTTTTCCACGTATTCGGTGTACCCGAATACCTACACTCCGATAATGGAAAACAATTTGTTTCTGACATGTTTGGCAGTTTTTTGGAGAAATACGGCGCAAAGCATATTAAAACTGCATTCTATTCACCTCAAGGAAATGCTGCCGAGAGGGTCAACCGATCTGTGTTACAGATAATCAGGTCGTTTATCAAAGAAAACCAGAGAAACTGGGACAAGCATGTCAGCGACGCGGCCTTCGCACTTCGCAGTGTTGCGCAATCAGCAATCAATACATCGCCGTATTACGCCACTTTCGGTATGCCTATGATACAGCATGCTGCATTATACGAGCTATACCGAAAGCTAGGTGCCCTGAGAGATAACGATTGCGAGGTTGCAGCAACGAGCGATAGGCTGCAACTGATAAGAGACCAAGTCATGAAAGAGCTGAAGTTAGCCCATGAAAGGAGTAAAAAGGTTTATAATACAAGAAGTAGAGATATTAAATTTCAGATTGGACAAGTGGTATATCGCCGAAACTTTAAACAAAGCTCGAAAATTGAAAATTACAACGCTAAGTTAGCGCCGAAACATGTAAAATGTATAATTTTAAGTGTTATCGGGAATTCTATGTACGAGCTCGGTGATAGTAGTGGGAAAAGGATCGGCATATACCACGCTAAAGACATCTTTGCAAAATAGGTCTATGTCGTATGTGGTGCGGCGTGGTATGTTGCGTGGTGAATGTTAAGTGCATGTGCTAAATGTTCGATGTTATTCATATACGTAAGTGACCTTTATTTATATGTGACTTTAGATTGGGACTTGACTATATTAATTATTTATTTATTACCGTAATTATTTAATGATTTGTTACCATACTTGACAATTGTTGTGATTATTATTTTTATTTATACACCTTTATTTATTTACTTATCTATTTATTTATGCATGTATACACAGAAGCGACGGTGATATTTTTTGTTTTTTTTTTATAAGTTTGTCTGTGATATTACTTTATTTGTATCTTTTTCTGACAGCTGTGATATTTATATATTTACTTAGTTAATTAGTTATTTCGTCCACCTGTGATATAAATAGTATAAGGTTAAATAAAGATAGAAGTAGACCTGTGATACCGTCGTTAAATGTATATATTTACCCCAAGTGGCAAGGACAGTAATCGCCCGGCTATGAGTCGTGGGTCGAGGCCACACGTTGGACGCAACAAACACAACAAGACAGGCGGCGTTGTTAACTCTTTTACGCACACGCTCCATGTTGCAGGCACCATCGGCGGTTGCGAGCGTGATACGCACGCCTGCACTTGAACGGAAGGGAGATTGTCAGTGTGTGTGTGTACGCGAAGCAGCCATGCTGTCGCATAAATGCCGGCAACATTGTATAAAAAGTCGCCCATCATGTAGCGCTAGCAACATGTGTCCTGATGAGTGGTGTGAGTGTGTGTGTGTACGCGAAGCAGCCATTCTGTCGCATAAATGCCGGCAACATTGTATAAAAAGTCGCCCATCATGTAGCGCTAGCACCATGTGTCCTGATGAGTGGTGTAGGTGTGTGCGTGTGAGTGCGATAACTGGCAATNTTGTGATTATTATTTTTATTTATACACCTTTATTTATTTACTTATCTATTTATTTATGCATTTATACACAGAATCGACTGTGATATTTTTTGTTTTTTTATCAGTTTATCTGTGATATTACTTTATTTGTATCTTTTTCTGACAGCTGTGATATTTATGTATTTAAACGTGCGGAAGTGCTAAGTAAAAGAAAAGTAATTTTTTTAAAGAAGTGAATCGGTGCCGTGATAAAGCGGTTTGCGACACCGCCGACGATTTGAGTCTTGCCCCATATTCAAGTGGAGGAGCTAAACAAGTAGGAATTGGAGGTAAGTTTAAATATTTCAATAGAATGAAGAAAAAAAATGAAAGGGCCACTGGCATTAGACTTAACATGGATACATGTTTACAGGCAAGCGTAAATGCGTAGATGCATATGTATGTTCGGATGTATGTAAGCCTGCAAACATGTATAAGCAGAACTATGAAACCTTAGGAAAAGTGCTAAAAAGATGTTTTGGTGTTTCAGGTCGCTAGCAGAAGGAACGCAAAAGGACCTCCAGGATTAGCATACGAGGGATACGCCGTATACTCCTTGCTAATGTAAAAGGTGCAAACTAGCGCTATACGCATGTACCCCAGCGACACGGAAGGAGCAACCAGTTTCGTCAACGGCGCTAGTTGGAGAGCCATCAAACATATTCAGGAATTTGACGTCACCTACTTACCATATCTGAACCCACCGACACTGCCTTAAGGCTCCAGCTGAGCTTGGCCAGCAACATCAACAGCTGTTTTGTATGGAGGAAGGCATAAGTGGGTCATCGACCGGAAATTGTGTAGATACAAGGAGCGTATAAGAGCTGGCGGAGATTGTCAGCAACCCAAGAACGGGCTGAATCACCAGAGAGGAGCACACGCCGCTACGGACTACGTGGGAACCACTGCTCAGCACTAACACTACCAACATCCCGCATGTCACCAGCGCTGACATCTGCTGTGTAGCCGAGCAGCAACCTATCGCATAAACCGCATAAATCAGAATTTAAAAAAAAATTTTTTTTGTATTGAATTTGCCTAAGTTTCGTTTGAATTTTTAACTCTAGGAATATGAATTACGTCTAGAGAACCACTTAGTTTGTTTTTTTTAAATCAGCAGATAGTAATAACTTTTAATTTTTTTATGATTATTACTCACGTTTTTTTCCATTTTTTTTTTTTTTGCAATTCCGTTTTCTACTTTTTTTCCGTTAGCTTATGCGTTGAACTTTTAAGCCTTTGTACATGATAAGCTAGCAATTTCCTTTTTTTAGTTAGCATTTATTCACTACTTGGTGATTTTTGTTGTGTTTTTTTTTTGCCTTATTTAGCACACCAGTAGTATTCCCTTTCTACATGCATTATTATTATTATTACTTTTGTTTTCTCTTTATTATGTTATCCGTTTATTAGTTTTACGCATTTACTTTTATAGGAGGAATCATTTGTAGAAAGAAAGCTCATTGCTTGGTTTTTTTTTTATTATTAGCTTTTAATTCACTTTAGGGCACTTTCTTCCTTTTTTTTATCAAATTCTTGGTCACTTAGACCAGGTAGTTAAAATTACAAGAGCATTTGGGTTTTTTCAACTTTATTTGTTGTTTGAGGCACCCGCGCAATGCACGCAATCAAGAGCGATTGATTAACTGATCGCAAAACTAGGAATAAAATACCGCCAAGGCGCGTGAACATATGTATGTATGCTTGTAAAGCTTCTATCTCCCCACACAGGCTGTTCTCCGGAATGTTGGTACCATCATCGAGGGAGCAGACAGGTGAGTGAGTAAATTTGTTCGTCTTTTTTTGCCCATAGTATTTGCGCACATATGTACGCATATATATATATACGAGCGTATAGATATACCTATGTACATAGCTTGCATTATCGCAATATTCCCGCAGGCATATGAGAGTAATTATTGGTCACTATACCTAAAACCGGTTTTGCATTGGCTGGTCGCGTTCGTAGTGCACTTAAATCACCAAAATTAGTGTAAATGTTTTTTTTTATGCACTTTATAATTTTTTCGCTATCTCAGTTAATTATATTTGACATATACGTTGCTATTTACATACATGTGTATGTTTGTACATTTGTTGCTCACATACAAATTTACATACATAAACATGCACACAACTTAATAATGTTTACATACCTTATGGTTAACATGTAATATAATAATCAAGGGAATTTGAATTAAATCCAGATAGATGAGGAGTTGGTAACTAAGATTAAAGTTTTTTTGTTAGCTTGAATTGTAAAATAGTAAATAATAAAACAAGATGAATTATGCTTGATGTCATGTATGCAGTTGAAATGAGGCATTAACTTTCTTTATTATTTGGTGTAGGGGTGGCGCTTGCGCGCAAGAGGGTACATGGAGGTAACGACGGACAATAGACAGATCGACTTAGGAGGATTGTATGATTGACAGACGGACATGGTCAGGTTAAGGGGGCGTTGTAAGCTGAGAGGAGTCAATACAACGCCCATGGCTTCGCGTCAGTTGAACGCTGAAGAGGGTGGGTAGACTCCGCCTGACGGGAATGGACTTTTCTTTCGTTTCTTTTCATACTTTCGTTCCTCTTTTTTTGTTTTTGTTGACTCTCCTTCATTCTTCTACACATTCGGCATGTGAACTTCAACTTTTTTTGTTAAGGTAGCGCTAGTAAGGCGAGAGCGAAAGACCCACCCCACCCGATGAGCTGTGCCTGGGACCGCGAGCATGCCGACTCGCTACTCGCATCCAACCTGCAGCTACATAACACTTGTTCAAAAATCTCACTGCGCTCATAATTTTACGAATTTGAGGTCCTACGAAAGTACCTAAAAGTCATAAAACGAGATAAAACCGATGCAAAAGTACTAGATGAGAAAATAAAAAATTAATACCTTCTTTTATTTTGGCTTCACTTGATTTTGGGAACACCACTTTAAGATGACAAAAAGCGTTGCTATTTACATCCAATTTTTTTACAATTAGGGGTATTCTCGGAGTAGAGCTGTAAAACTGTCGATAGTCATCCCATTCGATGTTTTCGATAGTTTGCATTGACACTATCGAAATTTTAAAATGCATTGACATTGCTATTTATATAAACTTTTTAGTTTTATTCAGTCCTGAAGAATTAGCTAATTTTTATATAGCGATTTTCAGTAAATTTGTCCTTTTTCTTCGATTTTTTAAATATTTTAAACCGATAATAAAAAACCTAAAATTCCCAATTGTAGAAAAATAAATCGCTTTTAACGTAAAAAAAACTGTATGTATTACAAAAAAGTTTCATCAGTTCAACTCCGGCTCCAAAATTTACGGAAAAGTCCATATTTCAAGCGTGTACTACAAGAACCAAAATCATTGTACAAATAGCCGTACCCCGAAACAGAATTGAATACAATACTTGAACCGTGTAAAAAAATAGTGACGTGTAAGCAAATCAATGTTGCCAATTTCCCATTTTTAAAAATAAAGAAATACATACCAAGTACCTAGCACATATAATATAAACAATATGAATATGTATGTAAGACTATCGATAGTAGCCGACGACCGTTCGATAGTACAAAAAAATAGAACCATTCGATAGTATCGATAGTACTACAGCTCTATCTCGGAGTCTTGCAAAGCCATTGCACGGTGCATAGATTGCACAAAAAAAAACGGTCTTGCTATAGCACAGTTTTGCAAACCGTGCAATCCGTGCACCGTGCAAAGGCTTTGCAAGACTGTGAGAGTACCCCTATAATTTCATATATCCTAGCTTTAAATGCAGTGGTGGTGGGACAACATTTTCAGCTTTAACCAATTGGAGGTTTAAAACGTTTTCCGGTCTATTAAATGCGGCCCTCGGGATGACCATACTTTGCGATCATAGAAAAGGTCAAATTAAAAAAAAAACTGTCAAGAAAAAATTTTTGAGTTGTATAACCAAAAATAAAGTTTTTGAAAAAAAAAATTGTTTTCATATAAAGCTTAATAACTCAGTAAACCTTCGTACGATTTTTAAAAATAAACACTGTTTTGTGTTTTCCAGAAAAGTTCGCCACTTATACTTATTACTTTAAATTGTCCAAAATAACTAACCTAGCGAATTTATGGCCTCAAAATGACCTATATACTGAGAAGGAAATTCTCCAATTTAGAAAAATTTTTATTTAAATTTTAAAAAGTATCGGTGGGCATTTTAAAATTTATATGTAAATAACATTTAAAAGAAATTTTCATTTAAAATGCTATAACTTTTGAACCGTTAAAAAAGGTTATAAAAAAATACACGGTTTTTCTGGGCATATTCTTGTAGGGCATTGAATTTTCTAAAAAATGACCCTGAAGTTGATTGCTTAGACGATTAAGAGTATTAGATATTTTAATGATATTACTGAACGAGATATAGCGTTGAAGTTGATTGCTTAGACGATTAAGAGTATTAGATATTTTAATGATATTACTGAACGAGATATAGCGTTGAAGTTGATTGCTTAGACGATTAAGAGTATTAGATATTTTAATGATATTACTGAACGAGATATAGCGTTGATATAAAATAAAATTATAGTCAAACTTTGACGAAATACGAAGAAAAAGCAATTTCCTTTGCAAGTTAAATAATTTAAAAAGAAATAGTCAAAACTTATTAATATGTGGCGGTACAGTGTACAATTTAATCGTTTGAATTGTGTTTAGAGAAACTTTGAATTGTTAACTTATTCGTTATTTATGTGTTAAAATAAATATAATTTTTTTTTCAATGTAGAGAATTGGTCCTCCTGGAATGTTAAAAGATTCTGGTCACCTTATGTATAGACTTGACAACAACAACCATGCTGTCAAGTTTAAAATAGAGGCAAATAAGTAACAAGAGTTTACGGGGTGCGCATAGCTCAGTGGTTAACGGTTCTGACTTCGCACATCGATGACGCGGGTTGGATCCCTGCTGAAGTATCGAAAAAAGAAGCCTGATGAAGAGATGTGGTGATCTCCGAAATAGCTGCTATAACTTCTACCGCTTAAACTTTGTTGCTTTTTCCATTTTTCTTAATAAACAATCGTAGTAAACTTAAACCTTTTACTTGTGTAAGGGCAAAGGTGAAGGGGAATATGTAGATGATAAACACAAAGGTTAAAACAAGGAGAAATATTAAGAAACAGATGAGGATGAGGATACCGATAATAGTAAAGGTGAAGGTAGAGGAAGAACGATTTAAATAAAGGTAATTATAAAGAAAATGATATAGTCTCACAAATACTCAACCTGGGAACTATTTAGGGATTTTCGGTATTCTCGGGAGTTATCGATATAAAAATCGATATTTTTAGTTTAGGGTAAGTTATTGATTTGGGTTCGATTTTACTATCGATTTTTTGATCGATATTTTTATCGATTATCGTGTCTCTGCGGGAGTTTCTGAATCCTCAGGACTACTTCGGAATTTTTGACTATTTCGGGATTTTTGGCATTCTCGGGACCATATCGGGATTTTTAGGACTATTTCGGGACTTACCGAAGTCCCAAAGATTCCAAAAATCTCGAGGAAGTGTCGAAAATCCCGAATTAGTCCCGAGGATACCGAAATAGTCTAACAATCCTGAGGAAGTGATTTTTTATCTTCCAGCGATAAGTGCCCGGGACCAACAGCAACGGAAATTATATGCAAATAACTGAGAGGAGCACACTTCAACAAAAAAAGTAAACCACCTGTTCTGTTTTGTGGGTTATTTTTTCTCTTAAATAGTGAAGGCTATTTTGGGACTCTCAAAGTGGAGAGGGTTATTTTTGACCTCTGGCTAGGGTTTCCAACATTTTCTAAGATATTTATAGTACTTTTTCAAAAAAATTCGAAGAAATATAGTACACTTCAAATTATATAGTATTTTATTTAAAAGAAAAAGTAAACACTATTTTTAAGTGATGGAAAATTTCTTCCTGTGAATGGCGAAGTTGTTGTAACAGAGAGTAGAAATGAAATGATTTGAAGTAAATTTGTTAATTCTTTCTCAGTTATGTTAACTTTTTTGATTATAAACTCAAAATTACATTTTACTTTAAATAATATTGCATTTATTATTGTTATTTCAGTATAATGGTCATCCATTTTGATACACATTTTTTCGTGCAAATTACTGAAATATATTTATATTTATAATTGAAGAAATATAGTATTTTTGCGTACTATATTCCAACAGTATATAGTATCCCGACCGGAAAAATAGTACAGTACTATATATTATAGTACGGTTGGCAACCCTAAGTATAACTACCAGTTGAGTAGGAATGTAAACGAAAGCTGAGAGGTTAGTTTCATAGAAATACGGTGTCGTTGAAGCGTCGAGCGGTCGTAAGAGTCACATAAGTGAAAGTAATTATTCAGTTCGGTGCGTTAGACAGTTATTTTTTATATGTGGACATACAACGATGCTGGTGCGGTTACACGATATATGTATACATATATATATATATATGTGTTCGGCCAAACCCGATCTTACGGCTAAACTAGTTTTGCCTAGGCCAAACTAGTTCTACCAACATGCGATAGGATATACCGGTTTAGCCTAGGATAAACTGGTCTTTCCGAAGACGGTTTAGACAAACCGGTTAAGTCTAGGCTGAACTAGATGATCCTGATAGTAATGTACTTTCCAGTTTAAACTAGTGTGGCCTATGTTGATTGTGGGTGCAGAGATGTGCTGTGTTAAATATGCCTTACCTCATGTGAGGCCGATACCACAGTGCTACAAAAAAAGCATACAGTAGAAATACCTGGGAAGTTATGTATATTTCCTGGTAGGTCTTTTCGACTAAAACCAGAATCGAAATATAAAATTTTCCAAACACCCCTCAACAAATTTTGATTTACCTTTAAAAACCGGCAATAATCGCCTAAGTCGAAAAACCTGAATTCGAGAAAAAACGCTTTAAAGATTTGGATTGTAATGGGGAAACCAAAATATTTTCATCTATAACTTTTTAAATAGCCTAGCTAAAGAGATGGGAGTTTCACATACACATGGAATAGTAGTTGCGAAAGACGATAGCATATATAACTTAATTTTTTCTTAAGTCGACATAGGCTGTTATTGCTTATGACCACAGATATATGTGAATAAAGAAACCTTAAGAGATCTGTTTGTGTTTACCCAGCAAACAATTTTTTTCTTACTTTTTTCGCCCCTTTTAAATTTTGGTGAGGTTTTTACGAACTATTTTATAAGAAAACCATACGAGTCCTAAATTGATTGTAAACCCAAATTTACTAACTAAAGAAAATAGTGTTTATTTTCAAAAATTTGACGAAAGTTTACGGAATTATTAAACTTTCTATGAAAACAAAATTTTTGCAAAAATATTCAACCTCATTGCAAGAGTCGTGTCGAACGCTAGTCGTTTTTGGAGAGTTGAATCGTATCGAAAATTTCGTGTCATTGGCGACAGAAGACAATGACAATGTTGTCGAGTCGTACAAATTGGCCTAATTTACGACTTAGGCAATGAGGCTGATTATTTTTGAATATACTACTCAAAAATTTTTTCTTGGCCGTTTTTTTCTTAATTAAGCATCATCAGTTTCTCGTTGTAATGACCAGCAATATTCTGAAATCATTTTTATACCCAAGCGCACTTGTGCACAAGGGTATTATAACTTTGTTCAAATAACGGTTGTTTGTAACAAGAAAACAAATCGAGATAGATATATACAAATGTATACATAAATGATCAGAATTAAAAAGAAATGATTAAGCGGTGACTGTCTGACCGTCCGTCCGTTTGTGCACACGATAACTCGAGTAAAAATTAAGATTTCTTAACGAAACTTGGTATGTGTACTTCTTTTCGACGGACGGTATTGAAAATGGGCAAAATCGGACAATAACCACGCCTACCTCCCATATAACAGTAGTTTTCAGAAATACGAAAACTGCGATGTTTTATTAACTACTGAAGCTTACTCACTCAAAATTGGTGCTTATTTTTAGACGAAAAATAAGAATATTATAACTTTTGGAAAATGGCACGGTTGGCCTTATTTTTATTGTTATTTTATTTTTTCCTCCGAAACGTTTCTTAATTGCAGCTATTTCTTGGTGAAAGTGTTCGCCTTGCTCATCACTGAACTGGCGGAAATTATGTGTCCCAATGCGAATGAAGGAAATGAATTTGTATGGACATGTTAAAACCCATTCCACCGTAAGCATTCAAAAATCCGTTAACAACCGTGAAATAGTCGCCGCTTCTGTGGTTTCCAAAGAAATTATTGCATAGTGCTACAAAACACTTCCATGCACGATTTTCTACAGAGCTTAGCTTGTTCAAAAAGCTCACTGCGCTCATAATTTTACGAATTTGAGGTCCTACGAAAGTACCTAAAAGTCATAAAAAGAGATAAAACTGATGCAAAAGTACTAGATGAGAGAATAAAAAATTAATACCTTCTTTTATTTTGGCTTCACTTAATTTTGGGAACACCACTTTAAGATGACAAAAAGCGTTGCTATTTACATCCAATTTTTTTACAATTAGGGGGATTCTCGGAGTAGAGCTGTAAAACTGTCGATAGTCATCCCATTCGATGTTTTCGATAGTTTGCATTGACACTATCGATAGTATCGGAAAATTTTAAAATGCATTGACATTGCTATTTATATAAACTTTTTAGTTTTATTCAGTCCTGAAGAATTAGCTAATTTTTATATAGCGATTTTCAGTAAATTTGTCCTTTTTCTTCGATTTTTTAAATATTTTAAACCGATAATAAAAAACCTAAAATTCCCAATTGTAGAAAAATAAATCGCTTTTAACGTAAAAAAAACTGTATGTATTACAAAAAAGTTTCATCAGTTCAACTCCGGCTCCAAAATTTACGGAAAAGTCCATATTTCAAGCGTGTACTACAAGAACCAAAATCATTGTACAAATAGCCGTACCCCGAAACAGAATTGAATACAATACTTGAACCGTGTAAAAAAAATAGTGACGTGTAAGCAAATCAATGTTGCCAATTTCCCATTTTCAAAAATAAAGAAATACATACCAAGTACCTAGCACATATAATNTAAAAATATCGATAATAAAATCGATAAAAATATAAAATTGTTCGAATATTTTATGATATCGATTGATATTTATGCAGTTCTACACCTCTCAAAAATTAAATTGTCCAAATAATTTTTCGGGGCGTATTTATTAATAATCAAAATTTAGTTGGTTTTTAAAGTTGGTATACGGACGGCAGATTTTGGTCAAAAAGGCTTGAGATGGTCACCCCTATGCTGTAATCCGAAAGATCGTAGTTACGAATTCGTAGCTCAGTTCCGAAAATTCGAAAATTGGTATGCAGTAATCCGATCGTAACTATCAACGGCGTTGCCAACTAAAATAATGAAATTCGAAGTTCTTAATCAGCTGTTTTGACAGAAACAAATCAAAATAAATATAATCGCAAGTGGACAGTGAAATTAAAAAAAAATTGTTTAATCGTATTTGAAAATTAATTAATCGTATTTGAATTTAATTAAGTAAAATAAAATGGATTCAGTNCTACAGCTCTATCTCGGAGTCTTGCAAAGCCATTGCACGGTGCATAGATTGCACAAAAAAAACGGTCTTCCTATAGCACAGCTTTGCAAACCGTGCAATCCGTGCACCGTGCAAAGGCTTTGCAAGACTGTGAGAGTACCCCTATAATTTCATATATCCTAGCTTTAAATGCAGTGGTGGTGGGACAACATTTTCAGCTTTAACCAATTGGAGGTTTAAAACGTTTTCCGGTCTATTAAATGCGGCCCTCGGGATGACCATACATTGCGATCAGAGAAAAGGTCAAACTAAAAAAAAAACTGCCAAGAAAAAATTTTTGAGTTGTATAACCAAAAATAAAGTTTTTGAAAAAAAAATTGTTTTCATATAAAGTTTAATAACTCAGTAAACCTTCGTACGATTTTTAAAAATAAACACTAGTTTTTTCGCTATTAAATTTAGTTTTACAATCAGTTTAGAACTAGTATGGTTTTTTTATAAAATAGTTCGTAAAAACCTCACCAAAATTTAAAAAAGGCGTAAAAAGGAAAAAAATACACACAGAACTCTTAAGGTTTCTTTAGTCACATATATT
Source organism: Rhagoletis zephyria (assembly GCF_001687245.7). Taxonomy (NCBI): domain Eukaryota; kingdom Metazoa; phylum Arthropoda; class Insecta; order Diptera; family Tephritidae; genus Rhagoletis; species Rhagoletis zephyria. The sequence goes on from NW_016157280.1 coordinate 229,721, forward strand.
CGAAAGGCCTAAGTTTCTTCTTTTTAAAATCGGCAATAATAAAACTAAGTTACAGGCTTATAAGCGCGGAAAATTACGAAAAACCAGTTTTTTAACGGTAAACCAACATTTTGGGGGAGTTTAGCGAATTTCATATTTCGATCCTTGTTTTACTTGAAAAGACCTACCAGAAAATATACATAAATTCCCAGGTATTTTTTAGTGTCTCGCAGGATAATTTATAAAGGATCGTAGCGAAAGTCGATTGCTTTGCATGCATGTATGGGTTGGAAATCTAATGATGCCCTTCAACTTATGTTATACTAGACATTATCCAGTAAAAACTAGTATGTAACAATTTTACTGGAATATTTACTGGCTGGCGGCTTCTTAAAAAACTTGCAAGAAAATACCATAATAGGGAAAATTGAGAGCGAAAATGACAGCTATGCTTGTAAGTGTTACTGGATTGTTACTGGATAAATTCTTAATAGTAACTATATGCTAGTAAGAAATACAGCTGACGGCTGCTGGGTGTAATTGACACTAATAAAGGAATTGTTTGTGGGGCTGTTATAGTTTAAATTAACAAAAATAAGTAAGTGCGTCTGGGCCACACTGGAGAAGTGAAACTTACGTTATATATCTAGCCTACCTCTCTGTTTTTATCTCTTATATCTTTGCTTTTGTCCTTTTCTTCATCTACATATTCTCCTAGATGATGTGAGGTGCGATGCTGTGATAAGATGCCATGTGATATAGTGTGAGGTGACGTGGTAGGATGTCATGTCTGTCATATGATGTCACAGCATGTGTATCGATTACAAAATCGATAGTAAAATCGGTAAAAATATCGATAACAAAACAGATAAAGTTATCGATAACAAATACGAAAAGATGTAGAAAGCAAAATCGATAACAATATTACAAAATCGATAACCAAATCGATAATAAAATCTACAAAAGTATCGATAACAAAATCGATAAAAATATCGATAATAAAATCGATAAAAATATAAAATTGTTCGAATATTTTATGATATCGATTGATATTTATGCAGTTCTACACCTCTCAAAAATTAAATTGTCCAAATAATTTTTCGGGGCGTATTTATTAATAATCAAAATTTAGTTGGTTTTTAAAGTTGGTATACGGACGGCAGATTTTGGTCAAAAAGGCTTGAGATGGTCACCCCTATGCTGTAATCCGAAAGATCGTAGTTACGAATTCGTAGCTCAGTTCCGAAAATTCGAAAATTGGTATGCAGTAATCCGATCGTAACTATCAACGGCGTTGCCAACTAAAATAATGAAATTCGAAGTTCTTAATCAGCTGTTTTGACAGAAACAAATCAAAATAAATATAATCGCAAGTGGACAGTGAAATTAAAAAAAAATTGTTTAATCGTATTTGAAAATTAATTAATCGTATTTGAATTTAATTAAGTAAAATAAAATGGATTCAGTTGCCGGTGCACTTTTGTCTCAGGAGGAAGAACATGCTGCAGTCAACTGTGGCATTAATATACAATGGAGATTGCTACGAGACAGTTCTGATCCATTTAGTTTAAGTGATAAAATGTAAGTTTTGTAATTGATTTCACTGATACACACATAAATTAATCGTTTAAATGTTTAAAGATTTGTAAAAAAATGCCGCCTCAACAAAGGCGCATTTAAAAACGTTTTAACAATTATGGAGGAGGAGCTTGGGCGAAGTGTAAAATCATCATCGGTGACTCCTATAAGTAGATTGATGGGAGTTTTGAGGTTTTTCGCTTAGGGAACACGGTGTTGGGAAAGATTTTTATGTGGGGTTGGCGCAATCCACGTTCTCAAACACATTGACAAAAACTTTAAACATCTTGGAACACCGATTGTGCCCAGTGTGAGGACTAAATATCCGCGGAATTTAGCCCACACGAACACAAACCCCTACACCAACAATAACGACTACACCGGCAACAATAACGACTACAGCAACATCATCGAAACGGCTAACCAACACGGGAGACCGTATCAACACTCCTTTGCGACACCGTCACCATAGCAACGCAACATGTAGCCACACAACTCAGCAACACGAAGAACACCAGCTATAACAGAAGGGACTCAGAAACATACGAGACAGTCAGCACGGAGCTGTGGTCGTGAACGCACAGCTACAAACGAATAGCGCACGACTTGTACATAGGGGACTATACAAGGCCTGGCTATTCAAAGGTAGAGCGACGCCACCCCACAGTACACCGTGAGTCAGCCGACGGCGGCGCCAGTTCGCCCACCAGCACCNATATCGATAACAAAACAGATAAAGTTATCGATAACAAATACGAAAAGATGTAGAAAGCAAAATCGATAACAATATTACAAAATCGATAACCAAATCGATAATAAAATCTACAAAAGTATCGATAACAAAATCGATAAAAATATCGATAATAAAATCGATAAAAATATAAAATTGTTCGAATATTTTATGATATCGATTGATATTTATGCAGTTCTACACCTCTCAAAAATTAAATTGTCCAAATAATTTTTCGGGGCGTATTTATTANATTAAATTGTCAATGACGGAGGAGGAGAATAAACGAGCCAAAATGTGGTTTTACAGGAGAACGCAATTCCCTGGCGTTATTATGTGTGTGGACGGCACGCACATTAAAATACTTCCTCCTGCAGACGAACCGTATTTGTATTACATNATTTAGTTGGTTTTTAAAGTTGGTATACGGACGGCAGATTTTGGTCAAAAAGGCTTGAGATGGTCACCCCTATGCTGTAATCCGAAAGATCGTAGTTACGAATTCGTAGCTCAGTTCCGAAAATTCGAAAATTGGTATGCANATAACAAGATGCAAATAAGGTGTGTTGATGCTCGGTTTCCAGGCAGTAGCCACGACTCACATGTGTGGAATGTAAGCACTGCAAAAACCTATTTTGAAGAAAGATACCGGCAAGGAGACAAAACAACTTGGATATTATGTATGTTATAAGTGGAATTAGAGCACAATGTGTTAAATATAACTAAAAATATTTTGTTTAACAGGCGATGCTGAATATCCATTACAGCCGTGGTTAATTACACCATTCTGTTGTCCTGTGGCAGGAAGTCGAGAAAGCGCCTTCAATAAAACGCACAGTAAAGCGCGAAACATAGTCAAGAGAGTTATCGGCATTTTGAAAAATAGATTTCGATGCCTGCTAAGTGCTCGCCAACTACATTATTCGCCCCAAAAAGTGGTACAAATAATTAATGTGGTATGCGCATTGCATAACATGTGCATCCACTATAACGTAGAAGATAATACACCTGATATTATGGATGATGAATATCAAGATGTAAATGAAGAGGAAGCGCCATCAGAATTTTCCAGAGAAGCGTCAGACATAAGAATGCGAATTTTGAGATCATTACCTAACTAATGAAAAAAAAAAATAAAAAAATTAAAATAAATTCAGTTCTTTACTTAAAACTAAATATACAAAAAAATCAGTTGTTTTCTTAAATCTAATAGTTTGTACATATATACAGTTATCACAAGCGTTAGTTCATCTCTTAAGTTCAGTTCTTTTCTTAAATCTAATAGGTTTATACATACATAGCAAGCGTTAGTTCATTTCTTTTCTTAAATCTAATAGTTTATACATATATACAGATATCACAAACGTTAGTTCACTTCTTTAGTTCAGTTATATTCTTAAATCTAATAGTCTAAAATCCAATAATCTTTAAATAAAAAAAATTAAAAAATCAGTAGTTCAGTGCAAAATTAAATTAAATTCAAAAAAAAATCTTAAAAAAAATCTATCCATTAGTTCATTTTTGCTGTCTTCTTTCTTGTATCCGCAGTAATTTTTCCTGCAAATCAAGCTCCCTTCTTTAAGGGCCTCCATTTCAATATTGTGCCGCTTTAATTCACGCAATTTTTCCTTCTTCATGTCATGCAAGTTTTCTTGTACTTGGTACATGCGTCGCACGTTATCTGCCAGCTCGTTTGCAGACTCAGCCTGGCGTTCCAAAAAGGCCAAACTTTTTTGGTAGTAGCTTCGTTGCAAATTTATTTGCTCCTGTACCAAAGTGGCCGTGTCGTTTTTTTTACCGGAGGGGAATGCCACTGCACATTGGCTCGGTTGGCATAGGAACGACTGCCGCAGGTTCCACCACCGGTTGGGTAACCGTCTGTGTTGTTATCACTCCAAAAGAGACAGCTCCATTGATCCCCGATGTGTTAGTGTGCAAACCCGTTAACTCGATCACTTTTTCCTCCAACTCATTGAAATTGTGCATTCTGTTGGGTCCACCACCAGTTGCCCTCGTCTCTGCTTTATTGGCGGAAAGCCTTCATTCAGGCATACCAACATTATGAATTTCGAAGATGGTCTCCGAATTTCGAAATTACGATACGGCAACGCGGATTACAGCATACCAATTTTACGATTCGTAGCAAAATCGAATCTACGACGGATTACAGCATAGGGGTGGGTGTTGTTGTAGCCGGTATGGCTGCTGCGGTGGCAGCCGTCAAGTTGTGGTCGCCTGTTGTTGTAGTTGTACCTGGTTGTTGAGGCTGTTGTTACGCTCCTGGGTTAGCCGCTGTTGCTGTTGCGGCTAATGCCGCTATTTGACGGTATTGTTGAGGTGGACGCGCTTTTCTCGGAGCCGCGTTTATATCCATATATATACGTAGGCTGTTTTGTTTTGGGTCCTATTCGCCGTGGTAATAATTAATACCCAGCTTAGTACATACTAATGTATAGATGTGCATACATTGCTATTGATTTCGTATTAACGCGAAAATACTTGTTAAAAATTGAAGTCGTGAATTTTTGTTGCGTTTTTTTTTTAAGATTTATTGTTTTATGATTCCCCTCCTTTCTTTGAATTAAAGCCTTATTATTTATCATTTGCTTATAAAAACACAAAAAAAAATAATAATATTTACTTAATATTAATTTATAATTAATTAAGTAGTTATTAGTTGCAACTGAATTTGTTTAGTTTTAATTTTCGCAGAATATTAAGGAAAAAATGGAATTACTGTTACTGTTTGAACTCATCAGTTTTTTTTTTTAATCGTATTATAAACTAGGATAGTGTAGGATTGTATAACATTGAAAGGTACTATTGATATAATAAACGAATATATATATTGTTTGTAAATAGATGAAGAGTTATTTATTCAAAATGAAGTGGTGAAGATCTAGTATTTGGCGTGGGTGTTACACTAGGGCCTAAGAGGGGACGTGGGAGCGTAGACTTATGACAGGACAGAGACAGGAGTGAAGGACCAATGGCTGCGTTTGAGGCACGCCGATGGGGAGGGACGACTCCACCTGACGGGACGGGCCTTCCCTTTTAACTTTCTTTCTTTGCTGCTTCAGTTCACTTTCTCCTCTTCTTGTTTTGATTTGAAATCAGGCATGCCAAAAAATTTGTGTATGTAGGGTTAGGTAAGGCGAGTGGCCTGGACCTGCCACCATGCCTGTAAACCACCTCGTCCTACCCAGCAGGCATCCTCATAACAATGTCCCCAACGATAATAGCCCACTAGTGTTTTTTTTTTCGTTTCACCATATCTTTAAGTTAGACTTGTTATGGTATGCATACATTAGGAGCAGCAGTGAATGCGGTCGGCATAACACAATAGGGTGCACTATGGCTAGTCATGTCGGCTGGGCTGGGTTCTTGCATTCACCACTGTTCCCTGCGCCATAGCAGAGATCTTCGCTTCCGGCATGGCCGGAAGTATCGGACGAACACATAAAAAAAGATCAAAAATTCAAAAAAAAAGACAGTTACAAATCTGAAAAAAACGCTAAAATTAAATATTTGAAATAAAACCGAAAATCCAAAAGAAAATAAAATCCAACTACGAAAACTAAAATGAAAAGCAAATGAACGAAACGAGAAAAAAAACTATGGCGAATATGGTTGGGGGCCAGTGGTGCACCCTATTTCCGATGACCCCATTATTAAATTCCCTAATGTGCCTTCCTAAATAAAGTAAGTCAGCATTCCCATTTAAATAAATTTTTTATTTTATTTATTTATTCAGTTATGGAATACATAATTCTTACTAACTACGTCTTAATAATAAGCTCATACAAGTTTAACGACTAAGACTAATTTTATTGTGTTGCCTAACACCACTCCAGGAAGCAGGAGACCTATTTCTTTAAATTCATTAAGCTCCCTTTAATGTCCGTGCAATTGGTGAATTATGAGCATAGTTGGATCTGTAAGTACGGACATAAAATATCTCAAGATTTCCTGAGATTTCGAACCGGAATATTGAAACATATTCTACTTAAAATTTCCGCACAGTCAATAGTACCTACCAAGCCATTGATGAGAAACGAACATGACAAGGCTATTCTTCTACTCTGGAATAAATCTAAATTGATAAGAAGACAACGAGAGTTATTCAATTCTATTAATATAAGTGATTTGAAAGGGCCGCCATATAAAGGAGGCATATTCTAGAAGAAATCTAACAAAAGCTATATACAGCCTCTTGCGTGTATAGGGATCAGAAAAGTAGATACTGTTTCGGCGTACAAAAGCAAGCATAGCGTAACCATTGGCCACTATATAATTTATATGATCTGTAAATAGGAATTTATTGTCAAAGAACACTCCTAAGTTCTTAACTTGAGTAACTGACTCTAGTTTTGTGCCAGAAAAGTAATAACACGACTTTATGGTGTTGCACTTTTTTGAAAAAACTATTTGGTACAATTTTTTAACATTTAAATATAGCCGTTAACTCACACACAAAGAGTGCACCGTATTAATATCAGATTGAAGTAGGACTGAGTCCTCAGCTTTCGAAATGCTAGACTAGATTTTGAGATCATCCGCGTAAAGCAGGAATTTAGAGTGTAAAAAGCAAGTACTTATATCATTTATGAAGATAACGAAGAGAAGCGGTGCTAAAACATTGTGGAACTCCTGACGTTAAATGAAATGGCTGTGAGGTGATGTTATTAAGAACGACTGTACTACTCCTACCAGATAGGTACGACCCAATCCATTTGAGAAAAGTAGAATGAAATCCTAAAGCTGCTAATTTGCTAAGTTAAATTCTATGGGAAACCCTGTCGAACGCTTTCGCAAAGTCCGCATAAATGGTGTCCACCTGGAGTCCGGTCTCAAAGCTAGCGAGACAATCAGCAAAAATGGCGAGGTTAGAAACAGTAGATCTGCCATTCACGAAACCATGCTGAGACGAGGAAATTAAACTTGAAACAGCAAAATCTAGCTTAACTTTAACAACACACTCAAATAGTTTAGCAATCGTTGTCAACTTCGTTATTGGCCTATAATTAGAAACATCGTTCTTATGCAATCAGCATCAGTTTGTGTGGAGGCCTTGAGCACTGCGATTGCCTTTTGGACATCACATTCAGAGACACATAAACTACTAAAACACAATAGAGAATATAAAAAATAAGCACTATTTAGGCCATCATCAAGTTCAGCCACAAAATTGGCACTGAAAAATTCAGCGAAAAGATTAATTATTTCATCGGTGAGAACGGTATATTCGATTTCGAGTTTTGAGATTTAATAAAATTCCAAAAGGCTTTGGGGTTACGGTTTATATTATGTTCAATATTACGTATAAATCTACTGTGAAGGGTTTTAACAAGATTCCTCAATTCGGCTAAGTGCCGTTTGTTCAAGTTAAGTTGTTCATTATTATTGGATGCCTTATATTTTTTATAGACCTTAGTGTAGCGATTTTTTAAGTGCTTAAGCTCCTTAGTGTACCAGGGAAGCTTGTACTTTCTGTTAGGCAAAACAGGTATATGCTGTAGACACAGACCAATCATTTCAGATTTAAATAATTGAAAACGCTCAGAGACATCTAAGTTATCAAACATGGAGATCCAATCAAACTTAATAGCTCAGTTATGCATACTTAGGCTTTCTGCACATTGGTCGTCCAATCATAGTTGCTTCATCGTTGCAATCATGATGCAACGATTACATGACGACTACACTTTCGCACACCCGGTCGTGATATTTCAATTCATTTGGCGTCTAAAAATTTACTTGGAGCAGGTATTTTCTGGTTGATATTTTCACGAAAAATTTACAAAAACCTGCAATTTTTAAAATATAGACTGTGGTGCACCAATTCTAGACATAATTTTTCAATAACATCTCTTCTTTTCTTTTCCTGAAATGTGTTTTGTGCATGCACACAGAGACTTTTTACAATTTCGTCATATTTTATAGTTAAAACGCTCAAATTTATTGAATTTTAATGCAATTATCCACTTTTTAATAATTTTCACAGATTTTATGCAAAAAATACTAATTTTTATGCAATTTTAATGCAAATATTAACTTTTTCACTAATTTTTCCTTATAAAATGTAAACAAACAATACGTGCACAACGATTAGCAAACGACAGTGCTGTACTTATCCGTTTCTGCATCTTCTACGATTTGCTAATAACTAGCCGATAACGACAAGTGTGCAGATCTCCTTTGAAATGCATGTGCTAGGCTCAAAATTTCAGGGCGAGACGATAACGTAACTATGATTGGACGACAAGTGTGCAGATAGCCTTAGCTTTGCTTGAGAGTTGTCTCATAAGAATCTGTTAAATGGGCTATGCATGTAAGCGGTTACCCAACGCATAGCACTTCACATGTAGTTTGGTTTTGATTTTTACGTAAAAATGGTATAGCAGTGCAAGTATTCATAACTAGGCTATAAGGAGCAGTTGATTAAAGTAATCAAAGTTGAAATTATTATAATTGAAAAGTATGACATCACTAACAGGAGAGGTATGTGTAAACCTGAAAAATTCAATATCTTGAATTAAAGAATATGGTGCATAGTAGCTGTTCATCGGGCAAGTATGGACAAGAGCGCAGTTTTCGGGTGTGCCGCAAATTGTTGGTTATAGCCCAGTTTCACGTTTGCACCGATGTATTTTAACTAGAAAAAGTACACAAGAAAGTTTGTATGAGCAAAGAGAATTCGAAATGGTTTCATTTCTTAATATATTAATATGTCCAATTATATTTCAGGTTACCTGATATGTATTTATATGTAGCTGGATGAGGCGATGAAAATTTGTGGCTTTATGACGTCTGCTCAAATGAATATTCGTTAAGCAAGTAAAAATCCGTTCTTTTCTTTTTAGTGACGTTAGCCCATCGAACGGCTTTTTATGCAAGGGAAATTTTAACATAACTAGCGTTCATTGGAAAGTAATTAACTGTTGTATTGTATACAAATGTTAAATATTAGGGTGGCTCTTAAATTGCGTATTTAAGAAGCTAGCCCCCCTTGGGGCAAGCAATCTGGAAATTTACGTATTTAGGCCACCAAGTTTCATCGTTTGGTAAATATGTCTTAAAACTAAAAGCGACGTATCCTTTTATGTTCCGTATTTGTCGAACCGAGATTCTAAGGAAAAGTGTAAAGGAAAAAAAGTCACAATAAAAACGTGGTTTGAAATTCACAAGCACTTGTTTATTTTTATTTCAATTCATGTTATCAATTCAGGTTTTCAAGAAAATAAATGTAATTGTTGGGGAAAAATCATTTAGCAGGCACCAGAGAGCACCCACCCGAAGATTGTATTTTATGCCAATAGTGGACCATGGCACCTGTGGTAAGGGCGCCCAGGAAAATCTTGGGGAAAACGTCGGCCCCAAGAACTACTCGGACTTGCGCAGAAGTGTGGAACTTCGGGTCAGCCAGTCTTAAATTGGTATATGCTAAACCAATCGATGCGTCGATATTCGCGGCCGGGGTCATCTTTTGGTAATTCCTCACTATAATAGCGTGAGTGGTTACCGTCGGTGTTTGCCCGTATTTCCCACGCATTTTAGGCGTTGTTTATTGACGGACGTCACGTTCAAGCGTAGCTCTTAGGCAAGATCTTCGGCTTATATCCACGTTGTTGCGCATGGGTCTATGAGTGCCCGTATGAGATACAGTCGGCCCCTGCTTCTTTTTTCACGACTGCGGTGAGCGCTACTGGTGTCAGGCTTTGTAGCGACAAAACAACTGATCGCCCCTTTCTTTGTAACAATTCCGGATCGAAATCCGCTTTGATCTTAGCGGTGGAATGCAGAAGATTCCACTCGCCCGCTTTCGGTTTGTCGACGGCGAGGGCGATAACGGCGTTGTCGGGATTTGAAACCTCTCTTGTTTTTTGAAGGCTGGAAAGCTACGGCCTACAGTCCCTCTTGTTGGTTTCGCTCGTGCTGTAAGTCCGGGCGAAAACGCTTGGGTACTAGCCCCCTCGACCCATCTGGATGGAAAGCGTCGGTTTCCATTCCAGGGGAGTTCGCTGCGCGGAAAGCATCGGTTTCCGCTTCAGGTTCAGGGATTTCCCCCTCCTCCAAGCCTGGGCTGAAAGCTGAGGTTTCCGCTCCAGCCTCGATATGGCATCGCTATTGTCGTCTTCGGTAACCGTATTCCTTGGTGGTCGGCGACTAAAACTTGGCTTGTCCGCACGTGATGGAATATGAAGCTACTTGTGATGTTGCTCCTGGCACTGCCGGCATCTGCCCTCGTTCGTGCAGTGTACTTCACGCAGACGTTCTTCTGGCCCTTTTTCGCGAAAAACGGGGCAAAGCCGGAGAAGATGCGTCGAGCTGCAGAGTCGACAAGTCAAGGGATAGCCTCTAGTAGTTTCCGCTTGTTTTCGCATCAACTGAAGCGGGTCATTTTCTGAAACAGCAGCTCCCCAATCCTAATTAGAACTTTAAAAGGAAACGAGATTGACGGGTGGCGAGCCATACATTTTAACATTTATACCTGGCTTTATGATGAGGTGGTGAGGATCGGCAGGCTTCATGGGGCCTTTGAGTTGCTTATCTGATAAATAGGTTGCACGGAAAGTGTGGCGAGAACATATTAAAATTTAGATGCATTATAACCTGACGTAGTAATACCGAATATTGAAATAGATAATAATAAATAATCATGGAATATTTATTGTTACCCACCCTATCTATATGAAAAAAACGCATATAGTTTTCACTACTGAAAGCACTAACTGCACACACATGCTATTAGGCGGATCTGCACAAAATTTTGCGCAGACCTTGTGCAGAGAATGGCAAGTGCAACCTCAGTGTATCAAATTGTTTAGTACATCGATATCGATAGCACACTACTACTTCCGTCAATGGCCGATGTTATGAATGGACCGCGTTTTATCCCAATAACACCAAAAAAATATTTCTCCAACCTTGGAGAAATTCATAGTTCTCAAGTTGATATCCAACATCATTCTCCAACTCATCTCTAACCCACGCGCAGATACGTAACAAGTGATAGAGATACGAATTTTTAATTATCAAGTGAAAAACTAAAGCTATATAGAGGGGAACTACACGAAAAGTAAATAATCTACAAAGTATCCTCAAATATTCTTGAAAGAAAATAAAACGCGAAGTGAATCAAGTAGCAAAATTACTGTCGGATGAGTAATAAAATTAAAAATGTNATACGAATTTTTAATTATCAAGTGAAAAACTAAAGCTATATAGAGGGGAACTACACGAAAAGTAAATAATCTACAAAGTATCCTCAAATATTCTTGAAAGAAAATAAAACGCGAAGTGAATCAAGTAGCAAAATTACTGTCGGATGAGTAATAAAATTAAAAATGTATATTTAAATTCATCTATATATGTCGTTTCAATCAAAAAGGTATAAGGTATTTTAATACTTTTACGTATTTTACCAATTAGAGAATTACATTAGAGTTCAAGTTGAGAACTATCATTTTCTCAACTTGAGAAACAGTCCTTTTTTCATACAAAGAAAAATGCCCTTTTTGTTGAGCACGCTCCACTCCACTTGAGCTACTGTTGAGAAACAACGTTGGAGATTTGAGAAATACCTTAGTTCTCAACTTAACCTCAAGTTGCGCTCAAACCTAAATGTTTATTGGGTACTCACGTTTAATATATTTATAATTTATAATGGTAAAAGTGCACTTTAGCGGAACCAGGCCAAAATTGATGAAAACAATTCAAGAGGTGTATCAATCGACGCGTTTTAATGCGAACAACAGTAATCCGAGACCGGAAATTCACATTTTCAATTCATTAAAGAGTTATTCGCAAAAAACACTTGCACTTTTCGCACTATGTGTTGACGAATTAGACGCAAATAAATGGAGTAAATGAACACGTATTCATTAGTTTTTATACATTTGTGATGTTTTAAGTGTAAATTTTTACGAAATTCTGTATTAAATTGGAATATTGCAATGTTGAAAATCCACACAACAATCTCGTGAAGTTAATATAAATAAGATGGAGGAAAACTAGTGTTGCCACTCTATTAAAAATAAAATGGAGGTAAATTGCTGCTGCCACTCTTTTAAAAAAGTTTTTGTGCGTCCAACTCCTTTTTTGCGCTAGGGATTATAACCCTCACTACGTATTCTCCTCCTGTGTTGCCAAAGTAAAGCGGCTAAACACCTTTTGCAGAGAACACCTTTTGCAGAGAACACCTATCTGCGTAGGCGGCCTTCGGCCGCGCTTAGGGATTATAACCCTCACAACGTTGAATTCTCCTTTCTGTGTTGCCAAAGAAAAGGGGCAGAACACCTTTTGCAGAGAACACCTTTTTGCGTAGGCGGCCTTGGGCCGCGCTTATGGATTAAACCCCCCTTACGTAGAATTCTTCTTTCTGTGTTTCCAAATAAAAGGGGCAGAACACTTTCTGCAGATAACACCTTTCTGCGTAGGCGGCCTTCGGCCGCGCTTAGAGATTATAACCCTTACTACGTAGAATTCTCCTTTCTGCGTGCGAAGAAAAGGAACAGAAATCCCCTTTACACAAAAGTATATTTCTTGTGCATTATTTGGGTGTTTTTAAAGTTGAAATACAAATTGTATTAATACAGTGGTAGCACCAGTTTTCCTCCATCTTATTTATATTAACTACACAAGATTGTTGTGCGGATTTTCACCATCTGAATATTGCTATTAAATACAGAATTTCGCGAAAGTATACACTTAAAACATCACAAGTGCACTAATAAATACGTGTTAAACTGAGTTCCGTTATTCCATTCATTTGCGTGAAATTCATCAAAACATAGTGCGGAAAGTGCAAGTGTTTTTTGCAAACAACAAAGTGCAGAGAATGCGCCAATTTTGAAGAAGACCGATTCTTCTGTTCCAGCTAAAAAAAGTTTCATAATAAAAACTAGTTAAAAACAATTATAGGGTTCTCTTAAAACAAACAAAAAAATAAAAAGTAATAATTTGAAATGTTATAAAAAAAAATTTACTAAAAGTATTTTTTTTATTTTTAGTTCGTTTTGTTAGAGTTCGCGTTGATTTTTCATAAAATAAAAAACGCTTTTATTTCCTATGTAGCATGCAGCCGTGCTCGAAATGTTAGCGAAAAAATTATTAAAAATCAACGCGAACTCTTAGCGACTTGCAACTTGCACTTTATTATACCAAAATTTAGTAATATATAAAACTGCATACCCAAAATTTTTATAAAAACTAAAAACAAAAAAACTACTTTTAGTAAACATTTTTTTATAACATTTCAAATTAATACTTTTTAATTTTTTTTTTTTGTTTTAAGAGAACCCTACAATTGTTTTTAACTAGTTTTTATTATGAAACTTTTATTAGGTGGAACAGGAGAATCGTTCTTCTTCAAAATTGGCTCATTCTCTGCAATTTGCACTAAAAAAATTAATACAAACAAATAAAAATTCGAAAATTGGGCTCAACTAGTCTCTTGCAAATTTTATTAGCTTTCATTAAACAAAAAAAATTATCAAATTGGTTGAGAAATGAAGGCTCCAGTGAATTATGAACATTAAATCCCATTTATTGACCACTGTGCGCCGTGTTGAAAAAATCGTTCAATGTTACAATGAATTAAACAGTGTAAAATTATATAGCAAACATCTTAAAAACATATATTTAGAAACGTAGTATTATTATAAAATATTTTAGTTACTTTATCACGTCAGTAATATAAACTATAATAAATTTGTTTGCAACTGCCACCTAACAAAGCGGCGTTAAATTTAATATAAGCGGCGTAAGTCTTTTCGATCAGCTGTTTAGGCTAAGCCCAACACGTTAAAAACACGTAAAAATTTTCCGCTGGAAAAAATGGCGGAAAGTTGCCAATTGTTGGGCTGAGCGTAACTACTCAACTGTGCGTTTCTAAGACAAATAGCCGACGGTTGGGCAACAGCTACGTCTTATAAACGCGCCCATTGTAAATTTCGTTCGAATCGCAAATTATAACGAAAGCACAGTTGGTACGCCCAACACGTTAAAAAACACGTAAAAATTTTCGGCTGGAAAAAATGGCGGAAAGTTGCCAACTGTTGGGCTGAGCGTAACTACTCAACTGTGCGTTTCTAAGACAAATAGCCACGGTTGGGCAACAGCTACGTCTTATAAACGCGCCCATTGTAAATTTCGTTCGAATCGCAAATTATAATGAAAGCACAGTTGGTACGTGTTTATTAAAATATGAAATCATGTTTATTTGCAGGCGGCAGAAATATGCCAATATTTTGCAAATTAAGTGTTCCCAGTGGTGAAGTGAAATCGAAAATCATTTAGGTAGATGCATACATGAATTAAAATTTGTATAACACAGTGATTAAGTGCCAAATAAGAAAAAATTGATGGAATGTACACAGAGACTTTTTACAATTTCGTCATATTTTATAGTTAAAATGCTCACATTTACTGAATTTTAATGCAATTATCCACCTTTTAGTAAGTTCCACAGATTTCGTGCAAAAAATGCTAATTTTTTTGCAATTTTAATGCAAATATTAACTTTTTCACTAATTTTACCCCATAAAATGTAAACAAACAATGCGTGCACAACGATTAGCAAACGACAGTGCCGTACTTATCCGTTTCTGCATCTTCTACGATTTGCCGATAACGACAAGTGTGCTAATCTCCTTTAAAATGCATGTGCTCGGCTCAAAATTTCAGGGCGAGACGATAACGCAAGTATGATTGGACGACAAGTGTGCAGATAGCTTAACAAAAATGTTTCCAAATTTTCAATATCAGAAATACATTCTCCCTTCTAGTCACAAATAAAGGAAATTTGAATATTTTCGGCTCTTGTTTTTTTTAAGTTTTGTTTTACTTTTAATTGGCATTTGCTTTGCTTTCATGATTTCAATTTTATAAAGTAGATTCAAAAAACAAATGATGGCCGACCAATTGAGCGAGCGGCTTCAAATATCTGCATCATGGGCATACATATGTATCTTCACGTGAATATACTCGGCCTTAATTTCCACGAACAAATCGCTCGGTCAAACTCATAGAGCAGAAACAGTAACGCCTAAAAATCAGTGAAATGCATAAAACCCGGTAGAATAACCATACATTGGAATATTACATCAGCTTTCCTTCGGGCACGTATTGTTCGTCCGATACCACCATGTACTCGATACCAGTACTCATTTTAGAGCATCGAAGGGGGTACTCGATGCTACTCAAAGTATCACCCGAAAATACTCGATTCTACTTGTACTTAAAAGTACTCGGACGAAATATTTCAAAACAGTTTTGCAATCTTTTTTAAATAAATAAAACCATCTTTTATGTGCTACAAAGATATAATTCAATGCAAAAAGGCGTTTTAATATGAAAGTATATGCTTATTTTTAATATATACATACATATAGGTAAATACATATTCTCGCAACTTTTATATGTTAGTTACAAAGATATAATTTAATTTAAAAATGGCTAATTTAATTCAGAAATGGCTTTGTGAATATGAAAACATATGCTTATTTTTAGCATAAATATTTATATGTGACCTGGTCTACGAAAAGGGAGCTTACGTGCGAAAACTAGTTTTCTGTGAAAAAGCTGTTAAAAGTAAGCAACTCGTTTCGTCAGTTTCTCATTATCTCGTTAATTGTTCTCCGCGCCGGACGTCCAGTAAGTGTTGTTGTTGGTCCAGTAAGTGTTGTTGTTGGTCGGAATATTATTATAGTTCATCGTGTAAGTTGCTAGTGTGGAACATTTAAAAAAGTAACACTGAAGAAGTGACGTTTACTGTTTCTGTTGATTATCGTCTTCGCATTTCGCATGAAATGAAACATGAGTGTTGATGAGGAGTTCAGTGCCGTATACGGACAATATTTCCATGAAAAGGATGATGAAAACGATGATGAAAACTATGAAGACCTATAAGGAACCAGGTCCATCTTCCTCAGGATCAGCACGTAAAAAGATCTCAAGGAAAACGACAACAAAGAAAAATACATAAACTACTCAGCATTATTATTTTTGGCCCATAATACGTTTTTCTAGTGTATAATCATGTCTTTATAGCTTATAATTCAATGTATTTTGTTCATTACCAATAAATTATATTTTGTCGTATTTTTACTCTTCTTTCTCTACATTTTTAGTACACTTCTAAGCAAGTTAGGATTTTCTGCTTTTCACCACGTGAAAAAGCATCTCATCTTCCATCCGAATCAACCAAAAAGTGAAAATTGATTTTTTGACACCTAAGCCCCCTTTCCGTAGACCAGGTCACATATACGTATTTTTCCTGCGTAGCGCCGGCTATTGTATGAAATACCATAAAGCTTCAGCACATGGCATACGTGTCAAACTTCATATATCCAACTTGTTGCAACTTTACTAATTTGACTAGAGTTGCATAAATTCTTCGACCGAGTAAATACTTGCACAATGTACTCGATACCCACCAAGTACTTGGTCACATGTATCGAAGTACTAAAAATACTCGGTACTTGGTAGAGGTACTCGAGTATTTACTCATATGTACTCGTATCGGAACATCACTACGGGCACCTACAAGGAGCTCAGTGCTCAAATATGGAAAGGGCCATCACACCGCTGCCATTCCGTCATCAGCAGCAGTCTGGTAGAGCGACCTGACATACAATTGAAAAGCCGAGCAGGAAGACAAAGGGGGTAAGTGTGATTTTTATTCATTAAACATATTTAGTTGCTGAATAAGTTCACAAAAGTTGGGTAATTCCCATGATTCAATAATGAAAGGTTTTGTAAGAAAAACTTTCTCTCACTAAAATTTTATCAATGACACTCCCACCCTACTCCTAAAACCAAAAACAGTGATATTTCTTTAAAATTTTTAGGAACTTTTTTAAATTTTTAGTAGTGAAATTTTTACTTTTTAAATTTGAAGAAATTTTTGTTCTGCATTTGCGGCGACAACAAGACAAAATTGGTGAGATTCGTTGGGCTACAGAAATTCAATGTAGGCTAAAGAGACGAAATTTCCTTAAATACCCAATATGTAGTTGTATTCGTCGACATCCGTCAATAGTTATTGATTCTGTCAGTCGCTGCAAAGTAATGCGAGGAATAGTTCTGGTAAATGAGTCGCGATGTAATTTCAAACTTACGGCACTTCTCATTTGACGATGTTGATCACGTTCCCTGTGTCAGTCAATCAGTATCTGCGTGTCCTTTTTATTCTTCCTGAGTTCGACCAGCACGAATCGCCAATCGCGACTGTGTAAGCCAATGTTTAATACTCTGATGGCGGCATAATCTCCCCAGAACACTAAAAGTACAACATCAAAGAGTTCGAATTACCATATTCGAACCAATCGACCCATAACCGCGAAAGGAACGTAAGCTCTAAATATATTTATTTGTCGTTTTTTTTTAAATAAATATTCCATAAGTTTTCCAAAAACAAATAGCTTCTTCATATTCATCATCTGGCAAACAAATAAAACAAAGAAAGCTCAAAGTGGACCATCCATTCTCTAGTTATGCGCCATCTGACGTACGCAAGTTTAGTATATACAGTTGTCCACAAAATAATAGGAGTGGGATATTTTAACCTGTTTTGGCTATTTGTCTTTAGTTTATTTAATGTTTCGTATTTTTTTGTAAAAGCCTAGCTGGTAATACAACAAACACCATATAAATTTACATTTTCAAGTTTGTACAAAAATTATAAAACTTTTGCAAATTTTCACAAAAATTTCAAACTATTTAACCAGAATCTTTAGAAAATATGTTGGTATGCAGTTTTGTAGCCCATTCAGTTCTAGTCTGAAGAAGTGCAAGTTTCAAGCTGCTAAAAAATTCCGTTGATTTTTGAGAATTTTTTCGGTTGAAGGTGTTTCACGTTTTTTCCATACAAAGTATGTTCGACAATTTTCTTTTATAAGGGGACAGTGCCAGCAAAAAAAATTGCCAAATCAACGGAATTTTTTAGCAGCTTGAAACTTGCACTTCTTCAGACTAGAATTGAATGGGCTATAAAACTGCATACCAGAATTTTCTCTGAAGATTCTGATTAAAAAGGTTGATATTTTGGTGAAAATTTACAGAATTTTAATAATTTTTGTACAAAGGTTGAAATCTGAATTTATTCGTTGTTTGTTGTATACCCAGCTTGACTTTGTATAAAAATAATAAACATTAAATAAAGAAAAGACAAATAGCAAAAACTGACCAAACTAACGCACTCCTATTATTTTGTGGACCACTGTAGATATATTTATTTTTAATAACAATCAGGATTATATTCGATGTAAATAAGCTCGCTTAAATTAAATAATTAAATGAAACTCGTTTTTGCTTTAAAAAACCACCATTCACTATTATCCACACTTTTTTTTAGAATTTAGCTACCATTTTAGGAAGTGTGACTTAATTCTTCCCCTTTTTCTTCTGCTTCCAAAAACCATCCCTGTGGGTGGGAGTGTCAAATTTTGGAAAAAGCTACTTCCAAAACCCTTAATTATTGAATCATGGGTAATTCCATGGTGCAAGATGGTGTGTTGAGTGCAGGAAGTGCTCAGTTGTTGTTTATATGTACCTATTGTCGGTGCCCATGCCATAATGCAAAATATTTAATAGCGTCACTGATCCAGGCATGTCTAAATTTTTTGTTTTGGGAATCAACAATTTATGAGTCCAAGGTACAATTCCTCTAAGTGCTATGACTAGTGTAAAGGAATTTAGATATGAGTTAGTGGTGGCACTTTATGTTGGCTATGTGGTTTTCCTATACAACTTTGAATATTCTTGGTGTGGACTGCGAATAAATTACAGGCTTAAATTTGCTCACTAAACAGAAGCCCAGCAACTTACTACCGAAAGATACCTTTGCGAGTTTATTTCGTTGAGTATGAACAACCTAATTGACAAGCGGTCTAGTCACTATTCCCTTTTCGGTCATGATCTCAACCACACGTACCCGTTTATCCGCACCTGGGTGTAAAGTATCCACCCGGCCTAATCTCCATTCGTTAGGAGGAAGATTATGCATCTCCTTTTATGACCACCATATCTCCTACTTTCATGCTGGCCTTTGGATGTTTCCACTTTGTGCGCTTCGGTAGCTCGTTCAGGTATTCAGTCTTCCATCTCCTGCAGAAGTTTTGGTGTAGGGCCTTGAGTTTCTACCAACGATTAACGATCGAGGCAAGATTTTCGTTAAGGTCTAACTCTGGTGGAGCTAACAGGTGCCCGCCGACTAAAAAGTGGCCTGGAGTTAGAGGCTCCAGATCAGACGGCTCATTTGAGGCTGGGCTAAGTGCATAATTCAATAATAAAAGATTTGCTCAAATAACAGTTTTCTCGCTCCCTCTTGACAAAATCGGCTCCCTTAGCAAGGCAAGCCCATCAATTGGCTTTGCGAGCATTTTTTCTGTATAGTACATATCTTGCAATTATGGATGGTGGACCTTATTAGTGTTTTCACCTTTGGAATCCAGTATTGCGTTCGGATGAGACGCAACAATAGTTGGTTTTCAACATGGGAGTATGACTGGATGCCGTTCGCTATATGCAAGATCAAGAGATGCACCAAGACGACCACCAGTTTTCAGCACATCATCTTTATCAAGCAACGGATTTAGAGGAAGTATTTCACTTTTTGACTCAATGGATTCTCTAGCTTTAAGTTTAGCGATTTCATTGTTTTGATTTCGTTTGACGAAATTAGAGAAGAGTTCGCCTGAAAAGAAGCTTTTGTCTTCGGACTGGTTCTTTGAAGGAATCTCAATACATATGAGAGCACCCTTAAAGCTTTCGGTACACTTGAAAACCGTTCAAGAATGTCACTGATTTCGTTTGTCGTTGTTGTTGAATGAACGTGCAACCGTTTTTCCTCAATATTCGTAGTGAAGTCTTGTAATGGCCAATTTTCTCTATTTTCTTGCAGCCAAGAATGTCCTTGCCACCACAATGAATTTTCTACCAAGTTATGCGCTAATATGCCCCTGCTTGCTAAAACTGCTGGATTTGTGGCAGAGTTGACGTGTAACCAGTTAGAATTCCCTACCTTGTCTATTATTTTAGTAACTCGATGGGCATCGAACGTTGACCACGAACATGGGGGCTTGCGTATCCATGCTAAAACAATCGTCGAATCGGTCCAAAGATGTATGTCTAAATGACCTAATTCAAGGATATTTGTAATTGATTCGACTATTTCTGTTAGTAATACCGCCCCGCAAAGCTCCAATCTAGGTAATGAAATTGTTTTCACTGGAGCTACTAGTGTTTTCGCCAACAGCAGGTTGACATGTATTTTCTCTTCTCTTTCGACACGTAGGCAGACTGCGGCCGCGTATGTCTTTTCGGAAGCATCGCAGAATCCGTGAATTTC
This sequence comes from Rhagoletis zephyria, assembly GCF_001687245.7. Classification (NCBI taxonomy): domain Eukaryota; kingdom Metazoa; phylum Arthropoda; class Insecta; order Diptera; family Tephritidae; genus Rhagoletis; species Rhagoletis zephyria. The sequence goes on from NW_016157280.1 coordinate 250,360, forward strand.
GAAGTTTTGCCTTAGTGAGAAAGATACCCATCGCGGTATCCTTATTTTATCGATTTCTTTATAATTTTTGTAAAATTCTGCCACCTAAGTATCTAAGGTTGGCACGGAACCCGTTTCGTCCAAACCTCATCCCTAGCCTTTAACGCCGAGTCAGTAGTATGTCCACCCTCAAGAACATCATCGAAATACATATTTTTCCGTGAAATATTCGAAGCTATCGGATGGAAATTTTCTGAATCATTAGCTAGCTGAAGTAATGTCCTTATCGCCAGATAAGGAGCACAGTTTATGCTGAAAGTAACCGTCTTTAATTTGTAAAGACCGATTGGGTCGTTTGCGCACGTACGGAAGACTAATCTCTGGTACTTCGTTTAATTGGCATCCACGAGAATTTGCCTATACATCCTCTCAATATCGCTATTGAAGACGTGCCTCAAAAGCGTCCAGCGGAGAATCAAAATTGGTAAATCAGCTTGAAGAACTGGCCCTGGTAAAAGAACATCGTTCAAGCTGACCCAATTCGACGAAGAAGACGAAGCATTAAAAACCACCCGATCCTTTGTTGATATTTTTTCTTCTTTTATCACGGCATGATGAGGCAGATAGTAATTGTCGACTGCATCGGCCGACTGAAGTGCATTGATTTTTGACATATGCCTCATTGTATCGTACTCTAGTATGACCCTGTTGTATTCCGCGTGCAAATCTGGATTTTTCGTGAGGCTTGTCTCGTTTTTATGGAATTGCGAACACGCTCTTCTCAGTGATGTCCCCAATTTGATATCTAGAACTCCTCGCACTGTGTTTCTTCGGTTGTTGGCGTTCTGTTTCTTGGCAGATCCTCCAGTTCCCAGAATGAGCATAATTGTTTATCAAGGGCAACCTCATTGTAAAATGAAACTCGATTATTGCTGGTTGGGCTGGCTGCATCAGTACGACCAGTCAGTATCCAACCGAATACCGTTTCTTCCCCTAAGAGAGTACTGAGAACGTTCTTCTTAATTCCACCTAATATTATTTGGGGATATATGTCTCCTCCAAGAACCAGCTCGACTTGCTCATTCACAAAAAACCTTTTGTCTGCCAAAACCAGATCAGGTAAAACTTGTTCGGTGAGTGCACTAACATCACAAGTAGGCAAATTCCCTGTCAGATTTGGTAGAACTAACACAAGGGCATCAATAGAAATAAGTGGGTCAATTGGTGATCGCAATTGAACCGAACACGCCTCTTTCACCTGCGCTGAAACAGAATTATTGATGCCCGAAACTTGAGCTAACATCTTCTTTGTCGGCAAGTTGATTCTGCATCTGAGCCACTCCGTGATGAAGGAACACTCAGAGCCAGAATCAACTAACGCTCTTGCCGCAAAGCTAGTAACATTATTATCAATATTTACTTGAGGTGTCCCAAGTAAAACGCCTTTGTTGGTGTTAGCGTGATGTGATTGCACGTTTTTGACTGCTTAACCTTTTGAGGATTGGTTGCGATGTTGTGCTTGTCTAGATGTCGATGGCAAATTGTCTACAGAAACTACTGTCTTCTCTTTTACAGATGATTTACCCAAAAATCAATGGTAAGTCCTAGCTTCCTCATACTTGCACTTTATTATACTAAAATTGAATGCGCTAAAAAACTGCATACTCAAATTTTTCTAGAGAGCGTAAATAAAAAGTGCAATATTTGAATGAAATTATGCCGAATTTTCTTTAATTTTGCACAAGGTTTGGAACTCTGGGTTTTTTGTTGTAGAATTGACCATATTTTTATACAAAATTATCGAAAATTAAAATATCTAAAAAATAGTTGCCCATATTGTAAAAAAATCGCTGTACCTAAACTTTATTGACTGACTGTATGTGTCGCTCTAAACAAATATCTTTCATTTTTTTTTTTTAAAACGTGTTAATCTATATCTTGCGATAGTGGTTTTGTGAAGATAAAACGAAATGGCGATTTTGAGGTTGCAACCGTTCGAATTGTATTTTGTTTAATATATTTTATGCCACTTAACAGAAACTAAAATATTTGAAATAAATCGCACTAAGAAGGTTCCATAAACTTTAAATCCGATTCTAAACGTATTATTTTGCAGCTTTAAAAAATTTTGTCTCACTGAAGCAATGTGTTTGAGCGGATTTTCGCGCGCATTTAGCTGTAGAGCTATTTTGCCTGTAGTGGACAGACAGATGTGTTAGTGGACTGTAAATATGTGCACTCTATATGTCTTTCGCTTATTATTTTTCACAAAATCACCCGCACACGTTTCTTTTTTTATATATGAAATTTTTCACCAAAAAAATGCAACCAAGTGCTGTGAAATTTCAAAAAACCACGAACCTTTTTAATGTGCTTTATGCTGTATTTTGTAGCTGATGAAAATTGCACTGTAGCGACCACGTATGATCTACTTGGTTAGCTGCAGTGCTGGATTGCGGAATTGTAGTATGCAATGCTGCTGGAAAATATTATTCTCGGCTGCCTAGCGTTTTTGTTCTGCCTGATATATATCCGGGAATTTTACCTCCTGATATTAACGTAAATAACTTAAATAAAAAGTTCATTGACTTATTTGATAACTCCGAAAATATACGTCATGATTGTTACAGTACCCGTTCGGATATGTCCTTGTCAGATTTTAATTTTAGTTGTATAAACGAATGTGACGTTGTCCAGTCAATACTGTCCATAAAATCCAATGCCGTTGGTTGTGATGGAGTTCATCCAAAGTTTATCAAGTGCATACTACCGAAAATCCTACCTTACCTTACATACTCTTTTAATACTATTTTGACATCGGCTGTTTTTCCAGACTGTTGGAAGAGGGCCAAAATTCTTCCCACCCCAAACCCCAATGGAGAATACAGACCCATTGCAATATTACCTTTCTTATCTAAAGTCTTAGAGCGTATAATGCATCACCAGATCGACTCATTTATATGTAAAAACTAGCTCCTGAGTACATACTAATCGGGGTTCAGGTGTAAGAAAAACTGTATCAGTGCACTCCTTACCATCTCAGATGATATTCGAATAAATATGGACAAAAATTACGTAACTCTACTAACCCTGCTGGATCACTCGAAAGCATTTGATACGGTCAATCACAAACTGCTATGTCTGAAATTAAAGAATCTCTTTAACTTTTCAACCTCAGGGCTTAGCCTAGTTAGTTCGTACCTTTTCGGACGATCGCAAGCTGTCAGTGTTGGCAATACAATATCTAATCTTGTGGCTGTATCTAGAGGTGTTCCCCAAGGATCGATACTAAGTCCCTTACTGTTCATTTTATATATAAATGACCTTCCTGAGGTATTAAACCATAGTAAAATTCACATGTACGCCGACGATGTTCAATTGTATTTGAGTAGCCCTGTTGACAAACTAAATGTGTGTATACAAAACCTAAACTCTGATTTGGAGCTGGTTAGTCAGTGGCCGCGAAACAATGGATTGGTCTTAAATCCAAATAAATCCCAGTGTGTTGTTATATTTAAAAAACGCTTCAACTTAGATGACTATGATAAGGTTCTATTGAACATTTCGGTGATACCTTTTGTCGACGTAGCTAAGAATTTTGGTGTGTTATTTAACCGAGCATTGACGTGGAAAAATCACATCTATGGTGCAAGTGGGAAGGTATATGGTATGCTCAGATCTCTATGGTCAACTCAAAACCTATTGCCGGTAAAAACCAGGCTGCTTATAGCTAAATCATATTTGTTGCCAACGTTGTTGTATGGATGCGAACTTTATGGCAATAGTGACAGTCAATGTACCAAAAAACTCAATGTGCTGTATAATAACATCGCCAGATATATCTATTGTAAAAAACGTTATGACCACATCTCCCCATGGGCTCTCAAGATATCCTCAATACCACTTACTGATTTGTTGAAGCTTAAGTGCCTAACAATGCTTCATAAAATCTTGGTAACAGGTGCACATACGCATCTGAAAAATCGACTTCAATTTACACAGCCATCGCGATCACTTCAACTCCTGCATCTTAAGTTCAACTCCATAATATCCGAGCGTCAGTTTTTCGTTTATACTGTCCGTCTTTGGAACAAACTACCACTTAAACTCAGAAGCATTAAAGCCACTTTGCATTTCAAGAAAGCATTATTTACATTCTATGCCGAAAGGGAACGATAAATTGTAATCATTTAGCCCTCTGTCAGCCGATTCTTTTTCTTTCTTTTATTTTTTATTTTTTTTTTCATCTCTTCTATCTTTCTCTAATATAAATAGTTAATAAGCAGTGAATTGTAACTATTAAGATTAAATTGTATTTAGTGTAATTTATATATAAAATTTGTACCTATTGCATCTAACGCTGAAATATAACCAGTGGGTTGTTGTGTTGGAATAATAATAAAATAAATAAATAAAAAAATAATTTTAGCTCACGGCGACGGAGGACCATGTTCATTGGGCAAGTATGGGCAAGAGTGCAGTTTTCGGGTGTGCCACAAATTGGTGGTAATAGCCCAGTTTCACGTCTTCAGCGATGTATTTTAATTAGAAAAAGTACACAAGAAAGTTTGTATGAGCATATATAATTCGAAATGGTTTTATTTCTTAATATATTAATATTTACAATTACATTCCAGGTTACCTGATATGTATTTATATGTAGCTAGATGAGGCGATGCAAATTGGTGGCTTTATGGCGTCTGCTCAAACGAATATTCGGGAAGCAAGTTTTTTACTCCGTTCTTTTCTTTTTAGTGACGTTACCCCATCGAACGTCTTTTTATGCAAGGGAAATTTTAACATAACTAGCGTTCATTGGAAAGTAGTTAACTATTGTATTGTATACAAATGCTAAATATTAGGGTGGCTCTTAAATTGCGTATTTAAGACGCTGACCTAGACAGTAGCTAAGGAAATCGGCGAACAATATTCCGAGAGATGAAAGCTTAAATTATTAGACAGGAAAATTAAGTCTAAGATTCTTTTACACTTACTTAGATAATAGGTTACTTGATTTAGTTCAAAACTTAAGATTTTATCAATCATGTAAAGCCCTGAGGGATTACAGACATTAGAAGGAATAAGAAAGTAAGAATTATCTAAAAAAGATCATGATAAATTATTTAAGTTAAAATCTCTAAGTATGCATAGCTGCTGAGATCCAATCTTAGAGCATAAAGAAACGACCTTGTTGACATGAGCTCTGTACAGCGTTTGTGGGCTATTCGGAGGGATGTATGAGGCACAGATGAATAACTTGTCCGTGGAACCAAGCAGGCGTACGTGGACTTGATCAAGCAAAGTGTCATTGTTATTTAGGCTTACCAAGACAGCACGGAGTTCCCGCTTAATAGCAATCTGAACTCCACCACCTCTGTTGCATCCGGTTTTAACTGCATCCCTGCCCTTGCGGAAAACATCGAACAAGTTTTGATCAAGAAAAACTCAGATTTGTAAAAATTTGGTGTGAGCCAGGTTTCAGTTATTACAAACACGTCATATAGTGCCTGCGAGGTGAAAGAGTGCACTGCATTTCCTTTAGTTCGAATTCCGGAAATGTTATGAAAATAAAAACGAACATGTCTGTTAGCATCGGTATTGACTGACTTGCTAGGAGCGGCTAGGTTTTTTGTTTGGTAGATCTTTAAGAAAAAATTTATAAGGGTGCACTCTGACATTAGAGGGTCTAAAATCAAGGTAAATGCTTCTGGCGAAACACCGAGCTTAAAGTTGATCTCCCGCAATGATTTAATATGGGCATTCTTTTTAACTATTTAACTAGTTTAAAGCAGGCCATTTGGCTTCGATCAATATTTGAGTTTCTCGCGACATAAGATTGAACGAGAACAAATGACGGAACAACGTCCAAATCGGAGCTGGTCTTACGACCAACCACTTCATCTTCGGCCTTCCTTTGGCTATTTCTTCTTCTACTTATTGCGGTTGTCCATTTTGCATGTTGGGTTACATTAGCAGCATCGTCAGAAGAGAACACACGATTGGAGGCAGAGACCGCGGCAGTATTCTACAGAGCCCGAGAACCATCGCCTACGCTCGGGACACGACTAGAGGGTGAAGTAGCACCCGCAGTCAAAGTGCTGTTGATCACATTATTATTAGTGGCAGCAGCAGCGTCATAGGTTGAAGAGGCAGCAGCGATAGAACCAATACGAGCATTGGACAAAGCACTCTCACAGACACGATTGACACTGATGGCATTTGCAGCAGCAGCATATGTGGGAGAGACATCAGCGATATAAGTTGGTAACGTGTATGAATTGGTAGCAGCAGCAGGTAGCGCTGAAGATGTAGGAGCAGGTAAAGTAGCGGGCGAACTAAAACTTGCATTAGACAGTGCACTCTTCTCGACGTGATCGATATTATTGACATTGGAGTATGCATTAACGCGTGAATCTTTTAATTGAACATTAAGCTGGTTGACAGCAGAAACTAGCTCTTCATGATGAAGTTGGTTCTTTAATGCGCGAAGCTCAGACTGCAAGCAGTCCATTTCAAGAATTAGGCTTTTCTTAACATCATAGAATGAGTTAACCAGTGTGACGACGTGAGCATTTTCAGCTCTAAGAGCAACGATCTCTTTCATCACAGCATCTAAAAGTAATTGTCGTTTATCAGCAGCAATGTAGGCATTCGAGCTTTTAGATTTGAAAGTAGTTTGCGAATTCGAATTAGCTTTAAGAGATTTTTGTAGATTTGGAATACCGGCCTTGCTTTTCTCAGCGCTTTTGTCGCTTGTCAGGTACAGATTTTTAGAGCCAGAAGCAACAACACTATAGTCTAGTACAACAGTGGAAGGCGGAGTGCGAAGGGAATTTCTATGGGGAACAGCACACACTCCGCAGCGAAATGAGTTTACCAAAAACTCGACATCTGCCTGTACGATATTGACACAACTCAAATGAAAAAGTTCATTGCACTGTACACATTTAATCTAAGCTTGTTGGGCTCTTTCCACTCTATGCCCACACAAACAAGGCATGCTTACGCAAATCAAATTATGCATATGTATGTATATTGAAAATTAGAGCGAAAAACAGAGAAACGAAAAGAAAATCAGGAGTGCTCAAAAACACGTTCGCGCGACACGACTGTCAATTTATAACTAATTTTTCCTTACAGGCTAGGTGCTAACCTAATCATTCTAAAGGTCTGATTATGCATACTTCGCATAACTTCGCACAACCACTTGTACCAGTGCAATAAAAATTTAACTTAAGAATATGGGATGCAGAATCTAAGCTCAAAAGATCCCTAAGTTTTTAAAAGTTCTGCTAATTTCTGCTAATGGAATACATACAAAGTACATACGAAATTACAGTTTGAAGTTTATGCGAAGTTGTGCGAAGTTATGCGAAGTATGCATAATTAGACCATAACGTTAAGTCTCTTAAGCCTAAGTGGATTATATTAAAGTAATAGTAATAGTAAGTAATAGTATAAGCGAGTATTTTCTATGACTAAGGTAAGTCTGGTATTAAATCCAGGTAAGTACAATTAAGGTAGGAGAAGTATTTCAAAAGTTAATTTACCCCACGATTATGAATTCATACGATACACGATAAACGCTTGCATTCTGCTATCCCGTATGAAATCCGATAGTTAGCGTTTATCGTATATCGTAAAAATATGATATTGCCAAACGATAACTATCGTCTCAGCCGTTGGATTTCAAACGCTTGCAAGTGGTTCGCCATTTTTAAACGATAGATTGCTGTGCTAGTATACCAAATTAAAATTTGTTAATTATTTTGAGAAATTGGAATAATGTAAGTATTAAAATGAGCAAAAATAGATTATGAACTAGTTATAAACGCAATTCAAAAATTTCTTTAGGCCGAGAGTTGTGAGTACAAAGCATCAACTAGAGCGTCTTGCTTCGCTAATGGAGGAGAATACCGACCTCGCAAGAGGAATATGTCATAAAGCTGTTGCGAAACAACGTTGGGAAAAAATTACTCAGGAGCTGAACTCATTAGGACCACCAACACGATCATCAGATGCTTGGCAATGAGTAAGCATATTAGTAGTGCGTATATTTGGAACTGAAAACTAAAATATTTTATTACTGTAGGTTTGGAACGATTTAAAATACAAAACAAAGAAAAAGAGCGCTCACAACCAAAAACGAAAAATATCCCAGGGCCTTCGCGAAATGTGATACCTTCGCGAGAGCATGGGCGAAATAGCAGTTCTAACCCTAAAAGGAGAGAAGAAAAACAAATCGCACTCCTTGAGCGGCAGACGGATCAGCAGGCTGACTTTCAAAAGGAAACTTTGACCACACTAAAAGAGATGAAACAAAGCCTTTCAAATATTGAAGTATACACCAAAAACTTACTATATAAAAAAAGATGAATTCGCTATTTATAAGCAGGAAATAGAAAGTAAGAGAGGAGATAGGAAAGCGAAGTTAGAACTCAAGAAAAAACTTCTTGAGATCAAACAGAATATGTACAAAAATGGTTAGTTTTAAGTATGTATATATGTAAATTTATAAAGTCTAATGTAGTGGACAGAATTTTTTAATTTGATACATTTACTATTAACTAGCAAGAAGCTATATAGCTATATATAGTAAAAATCAATGCAAACAAGACAATACATTTCTTCTGATTTCTTCTGCAGCTTGTCGCATAGGAGCAGAGTCATTTTCAAAAGTTTCTATTGCAATTTCCGAATTCTCATTTTGCACATCTGAAATATCCTCTTCATCGTATGGTACATTGTAATGATTGCAAATATTATGTAAAGCTGCACAAACATTTATGATCAAAGTGGCAAAAAGTGTAGTGAAGTGCGCGAGCACTTAGCAAACAGCGAAACCGACTCTTTAAAACCCCAATCGTCCTTTCAATAATATTCCTTGCTTTAGAGTGCCGCGAGTTATATAAACTTTCTACTGAACCTTCTTCAGGATTCCTGTAAGGTGGTAGCATATAAGGTGCTAAGGCATATCCAGCGTCACCTTAAAACATAGAAAGTAAATAAACAAAATTTAAAATGTTTGAGTTACAAGTTGAATACCTAATAACCAGGAGTTAGATCCACCACGGTTATACATTGACTCCAATTGTCTTTTTAATCCCGACATTTGAAAAACCATAAAGTCATGTGTAGCGCCGGGGTGCTTGGCATTGATGTATTTTATGTTCATTAAATCATCGCAGGTTTAAAACAGGCGCAAAATTGTAACAGGAAAAAACATTAAATTTAAAATACTTTAAATTACTGTAGAGAAATTTCGTTACTTACTAGAATTGCATTTATGCTAAAATACCCCTTTCGACAGTAATACAAATGCTGCAAACTTTTTTCTCGTGCCACAATCTTAATGTGGGTCCCGTCAATGCATCCAATTACTCCGTGAATACCACTTGATGCAAAGAAGCTAGATTTTGCTCTTCTCTTTTCTTCCTCAGTATACTTGGAGCTAATCCACTTACTACATAGAGTGGTTTGCAAAGCACTCAATATTTCTTTCAATACAATGGAAACAGTAGGTTGGGCTAAACCAAGTAACGCCTCATTACCAACACTCTGTTGGTATGATCCCTGGGCTAGAAATCTTAGAGTTGCACAGACCTTTATTATATTTGGTATGGATGACTTATTTTTCCGTACACGGAATTTGTTTTCTACTTCATTCAGGATATAACACTTAACATAACATAATAACTGCTTCTTTGGAAAGTCGAAAATTCCTCTGAAAACTAAAAGCTCTTCTTAATAATTGGACTTTTAAATTTACATTTATGAGCTACCTACAATATAGAATTCATTTCCAGAGGATTCGAAGCATCTCTTAAATTTCTTCTTTCGATAGCCTCTATGCGAGTCTCATTACTTCCTTCATTTAAAATTATAAAAAACGCAATTGATATTGTAGAAAACATGTCCTTTAATTTTTATTTTATTACTCGTTCTCAATTTCACAAAATAAAGTAAACAAAAACCACGGTCATTCACAATATTGCATCTATCGGGCGTATGAAAACGACAACACCAATACTGATTTCATACGAAACACTTGCAAGCGTTTATCGCATGGAAATTCATAATAGGGGGGTTAAATAAGTCGGGAAGGATATATTAAAAAAAAATTAAGACTAAGTTAGGTATAGGTATGGTAAATCCGGTAAGACCTACTCATCTGGGTCTAGTAGGTAAATTTAATGAAAGTCAGGTAAATAAGGCAAGTGTAAGTAAGTAAACTAAGTTAAGCTAAGTAATAGCAGGTAAGTGTAGTAGGGACCTAAGCCTTAAAAGTTAAATACATATGTACATTTGTCTTCAACCCTTGTTGTAATTATTTTGTTTTCGTTTGATAGTATTACTATTTTATTTAATTAGTTATAATTTTATTATGTTATTTTACTATATTATGCTGTGTCTATTTATTTTTTTACCTTTATAGTTCTTTTTAAGTTTTAATTTAATTAAAAATTTTAGCCACAGTTTAATCTGAGTTAGTTTCGTTTATATTATTTAATTCAGGGTAACTTATTTTGTTTAATTTGATTTTGGTTTAATTCAATTTCAATTTTATTTTATGTAATTTAGCTGAATTGCATTTTAACTGATTTAATTAATTTAAATTGTATGTTCTTATTTAATTTAGTTTTATTTTACTCCATTTAGTTTCATTTGATCTTATTTTATTCAATTTGATTTTGTTGAATTTAATGTTACGTTTACCTCATTCTAAATTCTTACATATATATAGAAAACTTTTGCTTCTTATTTGTTGTTTTTCTTCTCATTTGATATTTGATAAGTATGTACGTACTTAAATATGGGTGTTTCCAGCGGAAGGTCCACCACGACAAAAAAATAAAAGTTTTATATCTAACGTATTTACGGGCCGATTTGTCTGCTTTTTAAAATATATACTGGCTATGTAAGTAGAATCATCTTTGCACAAAATGGTCTTCCTAGGTGGTGCCAAGGTCGAGATATTTCGAAAAACCGTATTTATGGTCTGATTTGGTTCGAATTTGGCGTATGTGGTTGAAACATAATAAATCATAGATTTCTAATAAATTGACCCTGAATTGGCGCTGAAGTCAAAATATAAAGTATATTCTACATAAAATACATGTTTTATTTGCGTTGAAAATTCTTTTAAAAGCAATATTAACAAAAATATAACGATGGAAATTTATGTCACGTGACGCCACGTCACGTCACGTTTCACACTTGGGGTTGTAAAAGAGAATTGAAACAATTTGCATTAATTCAAAAAACTCTAAAAACAACTAGAATTGCTCCAAATCATATTAAAATAAGTTTCATCAAAATAGCCATCCACAATTCGCAGAGTTTGCCGATTTTGTAAGAAAAGAAAAAATCAACTTCCATTTTTTGTCACGTAACGACACTCACTTTAAATGTTTATATTTCAGGACCAAGCAGTTCGATTGATTTCATTTTTCGGTTAAATATAGAGCTAATTATGTGCTATACAATGGCTCAAAAAAGTTAAAGAAAACAAATGGTATTCCTTTTTTGTATCACATTGAAATCGTACGACTGTCACATGCGCTACCATGGGAATGCCCATATATAAGTAGTATATACCAAACATAAGTACTTATACAGGGTGTCCCAGAAGTAACGTGCCAAACTTTAGGGGAAGGTAGGTGGGGGAGTGAGCTCTCTGATAAACAAAAAATTGTCAGGTAAAAGTGTCACCGTTTCTGAAATATTTACATTTTATTTAATTTAAAAAAAATCGTGCCTTTTCATGTATTTTCTTTAACTGCATCTACAAACCAGGCTATACTTAGTAAATTTTTTATGAAAAATACTTCCAGATAGTTGCTTCTCCATACTCAAATGCAATGTAGTTAAATATATTAAGGAACCATCATAAAATTAGGACTATTTTGGGATTTTTAACTTTTTGATATTTTCTTCCCCAACTTTGACTACCTCTGGTAAAAAAAATGTACTGAGCTATAACTTTACATTACACAAAAAAATTTTTATAGGCGCTTTTGTCGGCAAAGGACTGGGACACGCTAGAATGTATTTAATAGATTTAAATTTAAGTTGCTCTTGTTACCGACCAATGACATGCTAAATAGTACAAAGGTATATTATTACCTGCTCCTGACATTATTTAAATAAAACATGATTTTATGACGGAAAAACGTGATACATATTTTTATTAAACTTCTTTGTTTTATGCAAGAAGGGATCATCTCTGTCCAACTTTTTTCACTGCATTTGAGCAATAATATTGACAGCAGAGTTTGTAAACGTACCAATTGGAATGAGAATGTATGAGTAATAGAAACTATCAAAACCTTTTTTTAATATATATATCAAAACAACAAAAGAGTACCCACGTATTCTTTTTTCTTTTTGCTGCTTACTGCTATTTTTCAGTAATCAGTAAAAATTTACTGCTTACTGGTATTTTTCAGTAGTCAGTAAAAAGGTACTGCTTACTGCATTTTTTTCTCAGTAATCAGTAAAAATTTACTGCTTACTGGTATTTTTCAGTAGTCAGTAAAAAGGTACTGCTTACTGCATTTTTTTCTCAGTAATCAGTAAAAGTTTACTGGTAATGCAAGGTAAATTTCACTATCAGTAAAAATGTACTGTTTACTGCTGTATTGTACTGGTAATGCAAAGTAAGTTTCATTATCAGTACAAATTTACTGGAGCCTGCATTTTTACTGGTAATGCAAAGTGCCCATCTATGATTTTAACTACATTGCATTTGAGTATGGAGAAGCAACTATCTGGAAGTATTTTACATAAAAAATTTACTAAGTATAGCCTGGTTTGTAGAAGCAGGTAAAGAAAATACATGAAAAGGCACGATTTTTTTTAATTAAAAAAAAATTTAAATATTTCAAAAACAGTGACACTTTTACCTGAAAATTTTTTGTTTATCAGAGAGCTCAACCCCCCACCTACCTTCCCCTAAAGTTTAGCACGTTACTTCTGGGACACCCTGTATATTCAATCAAAATTTAAACTTTTAAATTCTTGAGAAACTGTTCTACAATTACCACGTAGGGTGGGTTTTGAGTCTAATCCTCTTTACGCACGTTACGTTATTTTAAGTTTGCAGCAAGTGATTGCTCGCTTCCTAATTTAGTGTTACATTAAAGTTTTATGCTAGCATACATTAAACTAAGAATTTTTAATTTGTAAATGTGATCCTATGCAATGGGGTATAGTCATTGCGCTGGGTATGCAGTTACAGTTGCATGGCTGTACTCAATCCCGACTCTTGCGTCCTCGTTCGCGCACTCTGGGCAACGTGAGCAACCCATGTGTGAGATGCGGTAACCAATCCGAGTGGAGCCTTGGGTCACGGCAGAAAGAGAGGGAGCCTCGGTGGGGCCACTCTGACTTATTCGGTTTAAAGGCTCACTGAAGTCTGCAGCGTCTGTTCACCAGTAGGTGGGGCTGCAAGCGGGTGTCTGCTTGGAGCAAGCGGCTCGCTATATAAACGTGTATTTGGTTGCGAAACCACCCCCGTCCCAGCAATGGGTTGTGCGCTGGGCTTGGGACCCGCCACGTAAAAACCACTTCCAGTGAAGAAGCAAGGCAAAGCCTCGGATGAGACCCCC
>NW_016157280.1:265234-266122 GCF_001687245.7 Rhagoletis zephyria
CTGCGATGGAAAGATCAGGTGGAGAAGGACTTGGCTTCACTTGGCGTTTCCAATTGGCGTCAGTTGGCACAGAGGAGAAACGACTGGCGTGCTTTGCTGAACTCGGCCAAAATCGCTTAGGCGGTTACAGCGCCAAAAAAGAAGAAGAAGAAATGTGATCCTATTTCGTTTTGTTTAAGATTTTTTTCCCCTAACCAATTAATTCAAAAGATAATTGTTTTTTCGATCTCTTCTCGTTACGTAGACATATATATTAGTATGTGTATATCAGAGCTGTGTAAGTGTGAAATCATTTGCAATTTTTTTCTATTCAGTTTTCATTACTTATTCCTCGCTTAAGATTGAGGTTTATAATTTTTAAATTTTCCATTCACTCAAAGCAGTTATGAATTCACACATTAACATATTCATAGCAAGATTGAAAAAACCAATGCCAAATCAAACAAGTAAGAAAGCCTAAGGTCGGGTGGAGCCGAACATTAAATACCCGGCGCAAGTATTAAATATATGTTTTTTCACCTTTCCGAAAGCTACCGCTAGATGGTAAGCCGGGGTGTATCAATTTTGAGTAAATTAGCGTCCTTAAATTTCGAAATATTGCAGTTTCAAGCATTTCTGAAATTTACCGTTATATGAAAAGCGGCCGTAATTTTAGTCCGATTTCAATAATTTGTGGCAAGCACAATAAAAATACCGAGTTTGGTACAAATTGGTAGAACGGTTACCGATATACATACATATATGTGATCATATGTGGGCGGTGCCACGCCCATTTTCCAAAATTTCACCATAAACGTATTTCTTCGTAAATAATTGTTGCAAGGATCAATTTTGAATAAATTAGCTTTAACATTTACTGATTTATCGAAGATTTTGTATTTCTCGAAA
>NW_016157280.1:266325-338022 GCF_001687245.7 Rhagoletis zephyria
GAAATTACCGTTATATGGGATGTGGGCGTGGTTATTGTCCGATTTCTAAAATTTAGTTTAGTTTGTTGTATCAAGGCCAACAACTGTGCCAAGTTTGGGAGAAATTGGTACAGCGGTTACCAAGATATACACATGTGGGCGTGGCTACGGCTATTTTCCAAAAATTTATAATAATCTTATTTTTCGTCTGAAAATTATTGTAAATATCAGTTTTGAGTGAATTATCTTCAGTAGTTACTAAAATATCGCAGTTTTCGTATTTCCAAAAATTACCGTTATATGGGATGTGGGCGTGGTTATTGTCCGATTTCTAAAATTTAGTTTAGTTTGTTGTATCAAGGCCAACAACTGTGCCAAGTTTGGGAGAAATTGGTACAGCGGTTACCAAGATATACACATGTGGGCGTGGCTACGGCTATTTTCCAAAAATTTATAATAATCTTATTTTTCGTCTGAAAATTATTGTAAATATCAGTTTTGAGTGAATTATCTTCAGTAGTTACTAAAATATCGCAGTTTTCGTATTTCCAAAAATTACCGTTATATGGGATGTGGGCGTGGTTATTGTCCGATTTCTAAAATTTAGTTTAGTTTGTTGTATCAAGGCCAACAACTGTGCCAAGTTTGGGAGAAATTGGTACAGCGGTTACCAAGATATACACATGTGGGCGTGGCTACGGCTATTTTCCAAAAATTTATAATAATCTTATTTTTCGTCTGAAAATTATTGTAAATATCAGTTTTGAGTGAATTATCTTCAGTAGTTACTAAAATATCGCAGTTTTCGTATTTCTGGAAATTACCGTTATATGGGAAGTGGGCGTGGTTACAGTCCGATTTCGCCCATTTTCAATACCAACCTACCATGGATTAACGGAAACCTACATACCAAATTTCGTTGAGATATCACAATTTTTGCTCGAGTTATCGTGTACAAGGGCGGACGGACAGACGGACATGGCTTAATCGATTTCTCTATTCATTCCGAGCATTTGTGTATACATTTGTCTATATCTATCTCGATTCGTTTTGGCTGTTACAAACAACCGTTATGTGAACAAAATTAATATACCCTTGTGCACAAGTGCGCTCGGGTATAAAAAAGGTTTAACACTGAATGAGTATTGAAAAAGCTGCGTCCTTTTATGTGTGTGCATTGTTTAATTCAGTACCAATCATTAGTTCAAAGACACCCTGGTAAACAATTTTTTGATAAAAAGGCAGATTTTTGACAATTGCTCAATTGTAAAAATTCGAAGCGGGGTTACCCAATTTAAGTTTTTTGGTAGAGGGGATTTTATATCATAAATTTGGGATTATATATAAAACAGTTGTATTAACATTTACCTGTTAAAAATAGTTAATATCTTATATTAAAAATGTTTAAATTTTACATTAAATTCTATAAACACTTCGCAAAAACTTTACATTTAGCTTAATAAAATTTTAGTGAACATATTTTAAAAATATTTAGTGTCTTTATGCCATCTGATTATTTCACAATGTAACTAGCCAGGACTATTACAGTTTTCTATATCGGGTGCGATTGTTTCTGATATAATTCGAAGACTAAAATTACAAATTTTGATGTGTAATTTAATGCATATTTAGGGGATTCACAATTCGTGTTAGACGTCGTAATGTCTTAAAGGCTTAAATTTGTTCAATATAAAGTAACGGTTAAAAGCGATTTGAAAGATACGTTGGGTATAATAAGAGCCAATAAGATATTTCCTACTAGTTTAAAAACATTTTGGTTATGTTAAAAAACGCCTGAAGAAGTATTAGGTGTTATTTCACGTTTAAAAATTGTAAGACTTTAACATATTACGACACCTAACACCTCTTGTGAATCCTGCTTGACCATTAAACTATATCGTTGTTTATTTGGGTAAAATTAAAATATATTTCACTGTTCAATATTGGAGTTGGTGTGAAGTATGCAAATGAGAACAACAATTATCAACTTATTGAGCATTAGCCCCATTTATTTAAAAACAAAAGTTATTTTGCTTGGCAGATTTTTGACAATTGCTCAATTGTAAAAATTCGAAGCGGGTTTACCCAATTTAAGTTTTTTGGTAGAGGGGATTTTATATCATAAATTTGGGATTATATATAAAACAGTTGTATTAACATTTACCTTTTAAAAATAGTTAATATCTTATATTAAAAATGTTTAAATTTTACATTAAATTCGATAAACACTTCTCAAAAACTTTACATTTAAGTTAATAAAATTTAATGAACATATTTTAAGAATATTTAGTGTCTTTATGCCATCTGATTATTTCACAATGTAACTAGCCAGGACTATTACAGTTTTCTATATCGGGTGCGATTGTTTCTGATATAATTCGAACACTGAAACTACAAATTTTGATGTATAATTTAATGCATCTTTAAGGGATTCACAATTCGTGTTAGACGTCGTAATGTCTTAAAGGCTTAAATTTGTTCAATATAAAGTAACGGTTAAAAGCGATTTGAAAGATACGTTGGGTATAATAAGAGCCAATAAGATATTTCCTACTAGTTTAAAAACATTTTGGTTATGTTAAAAAACGCCTGAAGAAGTATTAGGTGTTATTTTACGTTTAAAAATTGTAAGACTTTAACATATTACGACACTTAACACCTCTTGTGAATCCTCCTTATATGCTTGACCATTAAACTATATCGTTGTTTATTTGGGTAAAATTAAAATATATTTCACTATTCAATATTGGAGTTGGTGTGAAGTATGCAAATGAGAACAACAATTATCAACTTATTGAGCATTAGCCCCATTTATTTAAAAACAAAAGTTATTTTGCTTGCAGTTTTATTAACATTTACCTGTTAAAAATAGTTAATATCTTATATTAAAAATGTTTAAATTTTACATTAAATTCTATAAACACTTCGCAAAAACTTTACATTTAGCTTAATAAAATTTTAGTGAACATATTTTAAAAATATTTAGTGTCTTTATGCCATCTGATTATTTCACAATGTAACTAGCCAGGACTATTACAGTTTTCTATATCGGGTGCGATTGTTTCTGATATAATTCGAACACTGAAATTACAAATTTTGATGTGTAATTTAATGCATATTTAAGGGATTCACAATTCGTGTTAGACGTCGTAATATCTTAAAGGCTTAAATTTGTTCAATATAAAGTAACGGTTAAAAGCGATTTGAAAGATACGTTGGGTATAATAAGAGCCAATAAGATATTTCCTACTAGTTTAAAAACATTTTGGTTATGTTAAAAAACGCCTGAAGAAGTATTAGGTGTTATTTCACGTTTAAAAATTGTAAGACTTTAACATATTACGACACCTAACACCTCTTGTGAATCCTCCTTGACCATTAAACTATATCGTTGTTTATTTGGGTAAAATTAAAATATATTTCACTGTTCAATATTGGAGTTGGTGTGAAGTATGCAAATGAGAACAACAATTATCAACTTATTGAGCATTAGCCCCATTTATTTAAAAACAAAAGTTATTTTGCTTGGCACATTTTTGACAATTGCTCAATTGTAAAAATTCGAAGCGGGTTTACCCAATTTAAGTTTTTTGGTAGAGGGGATTTTATATCATAAATTTGGGATTATATATAAAACAGTTGTATTAACATTTACCTTTTAAAAATAGTTAATATCTTATATTAAAAATGTTTAAATTTTACATTAAATTCTATAAACACTTCGCAAAAACTTTACATTTAAAGTATACATAAAGTAAGGGTTAAAAGTGATTTGAAAGATTCGTTGGGTATAATTAGAGCAAATAAGATATTTCCTACAAGTTTAAAAACATTTTGGTTATGTTAAAAACGCCTGAAGAAGTATTCCTCCTTATGTGCTTGACCATTAAACTATATCGTTGTTTATTTGGGTAAAATTAAAATATATTTCACTGTTCAATATTGGAGTTGGTGTGAAGTATGCAAATGAGAACAACAATTATCAACTTATTGAGCATTAGCCCCATTTATTTAAAAACAAAAGTTATTTTGCTTGGCACATTTTTGACAATTGCTCAATTGTAAAAATTCGAAGCGGGTTTACCCAATTTAAGTTTTTTGGTAGAGGGGATTTTATATCATAAATTTGGGATTATATATAAAACAGTTGTATTAACATTTACCTTTTAAAAATAGTTAATATCTTATATTAAAAATGTTTAAATTTTACATTAAATTCTATAAACACTTCGCAAAAACTTTACATTTAAAGTATACATAAAGTAAGGGTTAAAAGTGATTTGAAAGATTCGTTGGGTATAATTAGAGCAAATAAGATATTTCCTACAAGTTTAAAAACATTTTGGTTATGTTAAAAACGCCTGAAGAAGTATTCCTCCTTATGTGCTTGACCATTAAACTATATCGTTGTTTATTTGGGTAAAATTAAAATATATTTCACTGTTCAATATTGGAGTTGGTGTGAAGTATGCAAATGAGAACAACAATTATCAACTTATTGAGCATTAGCCTCATTTATTTAAAAACAAAAGACATTTTGCTTGATAAAATTTCGATTCTAAGAATAAAATGTTTTTAAACAAACGAAAAATTCATAATAAAAAATGAAGGATTTTAGATACTGCGTATGGTAGCAATAGATACTGCGTATGGTAGCAATATGCTTAATTGTCAGGTGGTTTTTTGTATCATGGAAACACATAGCAACTGATTTCACTCTTACAGTGGGATAAACTTAAAACTTCTAATATAAATTAGTTAAAGTTAGTTAAGATTTTTTTTTATCAATTTTAAGTTTTCGTTTGGAATAATTTTCATGAAAGAGATTAAGAGATCTTTTTAGAAAATTGCAGTACATCCGATATCTATTAGAATTTTGACATCCTCCCTTTTTGGAAAAAGAAGTTCTAGATACAAGTTTATGTGCAAAAAATAAATTAAACAATAAAAGTCTCCTTATATTTATGGAACTTAAAATAGAAAAATTTTTATTTCATTACCCAGACTTTATGAATAGCCTACTCTATAAGTAATAGTAGAAATTCCGAATTAGTAAGTTAAGTCAAGACGTCATTCAAAAGTTTTGAAGAAAATCACTGTTCTCTTTTGTGAAAATTTCGGACTATCTTATCCGAGTATTGTCGACAAAATTTTAGTCTATGAATGATTAAAAATTAACGAATAAATGGTTAATCGCGATTAATGATTAAAATTAATTAAGCGATCACTGTGGTGTAGTGGTTAGAAGTGCGCACTACCATTCCGCAGGGTGAGGGTTCGAGCCCAGTTCCGGCCAACATAAAAAAAGAACATGTTTTTTGTAATAGTGGTCGGCCCCCGGCAGAAGTCGGCGTAAAACTGTAGGTGCCTCCCCTTTGTGCCCCAACATCAAGGCGCATGCCACAATCGGAGGAGTAGCTCGGCCAAACACTAACATATGTCGATGGTCCTCTGCAATAACGGCACAATTCAAAATTTCAGGTTTAAAAAAATACATCATTTGAAAGCTTACAGTATGACTGCAAATAATCCGGAATAATTATGTTCCAAGACATATTATTGCTAAATTACGAAAAAAAAAATCTTTAGTTCGCTCTACTGAAATATATGAAGTTTTGAGTTGAGTCGTTATTGCAGAGGACCATCGATATGTAAGCGCCTTTCTATTATTATTAGTAATCATCAATACAATTTCAAATTACATAAACCCAGTCACAGCCCTTTTTTGTATTCGACGCTTTCAGAAATCACATAATACATAAAATAAATAAAAGCTGTTTTGATTAATATTACATAAACTGATTGA
The DNA here is from genome assembly GCF_001687245.7 of Rhagoletis zephyria. NCBI lineage: Eukaryota > Metazoa > Arthropoda > Insecta > Diptera > Tephritidae > Rhagoletis > Rhagoletis zephyria. Next base: position 272,111 of record NW_016157280.1, read on the forward strand.
GATTTTAGAACCTATTTAGTTCCTAAAATGTCTGTTTGCAACACATAACAATAAAAATGCACATCAAATTGCTAAGAATGATGAAGGAAATCGATTCAGACATGCCTGTTTAACTGGCCGTGCGTGCACATAGTGTGCTTATACATATTTATTTAAATTTGTGCAAATTAAAATGAATTAAAAAACGGCGAGTTTATAAAACCTTGGTAAAAATGGGTACAACGGTGTTCTGGGCGACGATTCGTCAGAGGATGAGGGCTTAGTAAACTGGCCAGGAGTAGAAAACGTCTAAGTTTAGTCTTTCGAATATATTTTAACATACAATTTATTTAGGAAATTCGTCTACAGATTTATTAATAACTAAAAGAGGCGTTTATAGACCTGCTCGTGATAGAAATCGTGCCGAATGACTATTGGAATTTTCTTTCATGAGTGCAACCAGCCTTTCGAACTTGTGTTTAGTATTTACGACGTAAGACCTGCATGATTTTAATAAAAATTGGTGTCTAGCTGCCAAAAAGCAATAAAACAAACGAAAAATCATATATTTTTCACAATTTCCTACCACTTCGCTGCAGCATCGAAGGTAAAATTCGGTTCGGCAGAAAATGCGATACTCAACGAAAACGGTTGCATAGCACTTAATACGAATTTCACATTCGATCATCGATAACCAACGAGGATCGAAAATCTAATGCAACTCATAAAAAGAGCCATAAATCAGTTAGCTTAGAGAGATATGCTGAATCATATGAAACAGGCCGAATTCTAGTGAGGGCTTCTATTGAAGAGCGAGACCAGCATATTTGGCAATGCTTTCAGGAAATCGCCAACGGCTCTGATACTGATTCCAGTAGTGATGTGGATAGCGAAACGATGGAGAAATGGAGAAATATTTACAGATACCCCTTATACTCATACAAGAAGATCCTTTCATTTGGTGGAATCGTAGAGGGTCGCTGTGGTGTAGCGGTTAGCCTGGGTTCAAGCCCGGTTCAACCCAGCATAAAAAAACAAGAAAAAGTTTTTCTAATAGCGGTCGCCCCTCGCCAGGCAATAGCAACCCTCCGAGTGTATGTCTACCATGAAAATAGCTTCTCAAAAAAATACACTCGCCGTTCGGACTCGGCGTAAAACTGTAGGTCCCTCCCCGTGTGTGACAACATCAATGCGCACGCCACTAATCGGAGAAGAAGCCCGGTCAAACACTAACAAATGTGTAAGCACCAATCTATTATTTTATACATAGTCGCAAAGAATTTCTAAATTTGTTTACACTGACTGCGAACCACATTCCTGAGTGAACTCAAAAATATAGCATTTATGTTGAAAATAGAAATGCGTTTTTGACCGGTAATGCGGAAATGCTTCTTTTCATAATGAAAAATATATAACTTGTTAACTTCAATTACTAATAAGACACTATGTATTAAGTTTGATTATAACAATAAAAAAGAACGGAAGTATATTTTTAAACAGAATCTTCTATAATCGAAATCCGGATAGTTGGATAACTGAAAATAGGTCGGATAAGCCGGATTCCTGACATTTACCGGATACCCGGCCCATCGCTATTAACAATAAACGTTGAAAAGAGTAAGTTTTGTTTTAAGGAAGTGAAGTACCTCGATTATGTTGTAGGGAGCAGGTGCATTCGCACAGATGTGAATAAAATTGCAGCAGTAAGGGACTTCCCGGAAACTCGGACCTCGAAGAAGCTCAGGCGGTTCCTAGAGACGGCAGGGTGGTACCGTAGATTCATTCGCGACCATTGCAGCGCCGCTGCGCGACTGCATCACAAAAGATAAAGTTAAGCAATTTTCGATGACAGGCGAGGCTAAAAAGCCTAATTTCAGCACCTGTACTGACGCACCCGGACTTCAACAGACACTTCTATATACATTGTGACGCATCCACTGACGGCGTGGGCGGGGTACTCTTCCAATTAGATGACGAAGGCAACGGCCGATAGCCTATATTTCGGCGAAATTAAATAAGGCGCAAGGCAATTACAGCATAACCGAATTGGAATGCTACGCGGCGGTGCTCAGCGAGGCTTAATTTCGACATTCAACACCGGAAGGGGTCCGGAAACCATCGTGCCAGAAGAGATTACAAAGAACAGCCGGATGCTAGACGTGTGCCTCGATTCGCCTTTCTTCAAAACGGAATAGTACGAAGAACTAAAGAAGACTGTGACGGATAACGGAGAAAAACGGCCAGTATTGATCATATCGGACGGCTACGTGTACAAACGGACGCAGTTTAACCGTGGGGATGACTTTCAGCAGGACCACGCCTGGAAACTCTGGGTTCCGACTGAGCTACGTGGTGGGTTAGTGGAGTTTTCACACGATTCACCGTCTGATGGCCATCGAGGAGTTCACAAAACACTATTCAGGATACGCGAGAAATATTATTGGCCGGGGATGTAGACGGATGTCCAAAACTATGTAAAACAAGGTGGTATCTGTAAAGGCAACAAAACCCAAAATGCGTTCCACAAGCCTCTGATGGGAAGGAGACTTATTACCGAGTGGCCTTTTCAGTGTTTATTTATCGATTTTATAGGTCCATACCCGCGTACGTGTAGTTGTAATGCCTTTGTGTTTGTGTGTTTAGATCATTTCACTAAATTGTGTTTTTGAAACCCATGCGAAGTGCCACTTCAGCTAACACGATAAAGTTCCTAGAAGTATAAGTTTTTCACACTTTTGGTGTCCCCGAGTATGTACACTCAGACAATGGGAGGCAGTTTATTGCAGGATCATTTAACTCCTTTCTAGAAAGATATGGCACCAAACACGTCAGGACTGCTTTTTACTCACCTCAGGCCATCGCGGCTGAAAGAGTAAATCGCTCAGTTCTGCAAATCGTGAGGTCGTACATAAATTAGAATCAAAAAAGAACTGGGACAAGCATATCAGCGATGCGGCTGTTGCCCTGCGCAGCGTCGTACACATAGCGATTAATAGCTGCCCTTACTGTGCCCTCTTCGGTATGCCAATGATACAGCATGCTGCATCATATGAGCTATACCGAAGATTGGGTATAGTTGGGGATTCGGAATGTGAGTATGAGTCTATGCAAGACAAAGCCCAGTTAATAAGGAATAAAATAATGAAGGAGCTGAAGTTTCACAAGAGAGAAGCAAAAAGGTATACAACATCAGAAGCAGGGAAATTAAATTTTAGGTTGGACACGTGGTATACCGCCGAAATTTTAAGGAGAGTTCCGAAGTAGAAAATTACAATGCTAAGGTATCTCCAAAGCACGTTAAATGTATCGTATTGAGGGCGATTGGCAACTCTATGTATGAGCTAGGGGACACCAGTGGGAAGAGAATCGGGGTATACCATGCTAGAGATAGTTTTTGTAGCATAGCTTGCATGTGTCCTGTGTTGCGTTGTTGTATTGTATTCACACATGTGTGTAAGTATGTTTGGTCTTGTCTATAACCATGGGTTTAGTTAATCTTATTTATTAACTGAATATCTATATATTATTTTACTTGACTATTTTTATACCTTTCATGAGCATGAAATGGTATTATAACTTTGGTCCGATGTTTGTAAGTACCAGAATAAGAAGAGATAGACCCATTAAAATGTATACTTAAATGATCAGAACGTCGAGCTAAGTCGATTTAGTCATGTCCGTCTATCTGTCTGTCTGTCTGTCTGTCTGTCTGTCCCTCTGTTTGTATGAAATCTAGTCTCTCAGTTTTCGAGATATCCGGATGAAATTTGGTAGATGGGTGTATTTTTATAATTTATTAATCATTTGTCGGAACGGGAAGAATCGGACCACTATAACCTATAGCTCCCATGCAACTGATTGTTCAGATATGAGATTTTTCGTTATAACTTCTCCATTTATGCAGCTAGGAATATGAAATTTTGCAATAGTTAAACCCATTATCAACATAAACTTAAAGTGAAAATAACAAAGATCGGGTCACTATAACATATATCTCCCATACAACTGATTGTGCAGTTATGAGAATTTTCGTTATAACTCCTCCATTTATGCAGCTGGGAACAAGACATTTCGCAATATTTCCACCCGTTATCAAAAAAATACTTACAGTGACAATGGCGAAGATCGGGTCGCTACAACCTATAGCCTCCATACAACTGATTGGTTTAGATTCGAGATTCTTTGTTATAACTTCTCCATATATGCAGCTAGAAACATGAAATTTCGCAATATTTTCACTAATTACCAACAGAAAGTTTACAGTAAAATTAACAAAGAGCGGGTCACTGTAAACTATTTATATCCTCCATACAACTGATTGTTCAGATATGGGGTTTTACTGTAAAACTCCTTTATTTGTACTTCTAAAACAGATAAATTTCGTAAGCTATTCTATAAATAATAATACAAAATCTACTGAGAAAATCGTCAAAATCTATGCTGTATAAGCTTTATCTCTGAAACCTCTGATTGTTCAAATACCAGTTATTACGATATATCTCCTTTATGTAGAAGTCTAAACCCATTAAATTGTGTTACCGGTTTACACACCGATCACACAGCAGTGAAAATCACTTAGATTGGTGCTATATGAGGTATATCTTCCATACCTCTGATTGTTTAGATATGGTTTTTCATAAATATATGTAGTTCCTCTATGTATTCTGTAAATATATAAATTTTTTCAAATACAGTAATCTGTTAAAGTAAAAATTTCAGATGTTCATGAAAGGTATGAAGCCTTCGGCATAGCCGAAGACAGCGCTGTTCTTACTTGTTTATTTATTTACTTACGTATTTATTTTTTTTAAGTATGTATGTACGAATTTTTCGGTAATTTTTTTGTACTACTTGACTGTATACCCATAACTCCTGTGATATTTTTTTACTACTTGACTATCTATTTATTTATTTAATTATTATTTTTATTTTTTTATTTTTTATTTTGTTATATATGTATTTATGTATTATTATTTTTTCACTGGACTGCGTTGGTATTAATTCTATGATATTACACCATCGGCTGTTGCGAACCTGTAACGCAGCTTTTCACTTAGTGCGACTATGTTTGTGTGAATGTGTATCCGCCGGATGTGAAAGCAGCTATAATTTCTGTGAGCCACCCAAAGTAAAAGCCAAGGGTGGGAAACCTTGCTAACCAGGCGGGCCCGAGCCCCGCCCCTTTCCCCCCTAAATTCCAAACTTTTTCCTATATATTCAAAAATAGTAGGAAATGCTAGCTCGATAATTTGCGCCCCCCTAACTTTAAAGTTTTTTCCTATATATAAAATCACGCATTTAATGCTAACAAAATAATTTGTAAATTTTCATTATTAAAAATGTGAATAAATATGTGGATTATAAGGTTCTGTTTGAAGTTATTCTCTCTAACTTCAAAGTAATTCCATTCAAGAAGGGTAAAAACCTGGCTGTAGTCGACAATGAGCGAATATGGATTGAACGGTAAACTAACAATTAAATTTATAGCTCAATTGTTTATTACTTTGTCTTTACGTGTGTGTCTTCATAAGTGTACATCGAAAGTTTGTATGAGAGAACCAATCTGAGATTATGTTGTGACCGCACGCTGGCAAATAAAAATTCAATTTTTCATAAAAAATTGATTGATAAGCAAAAAAAAATATTTTTGTAACGCAAATAATTCCATCATATAGTTTAATGTTTCTTAAACCTGCACCCCAAAAAATTGTTTCATTCGGACACTTACGTTCAAAGAAAAATAAAAATTTTCAAAACACTGCAAAAATTTTCAATTGTTGATTAAAAAAAAACTATTTGGAATTTCGCAACAAAAATTACACAGTGTACTGTTCGACTACAAAACTCGGTGCTACCTTAATATCATTGAAAAATATCAATGTTGGTAAATTCGGTGCCCACTTTGGGAAGCCTTACCCTCTTAAGTAATTACAGCTTAAAACGATGTATATATTTTTAGTTTATCTTACAAAATTGCAGAGGTATATTACATAGTATAAACGAGGTTCCCAAACTTATTTTCTCTTATTTCGGTGGACCCCCTGTTGGGCATTTTTAACACATTCCTAAAGCTTATAAAAAAATTCGAAGATTAAATATAACGATGTAATTTTGCATCACGGGTGAGCTCCCAAACTAAATTCGAAGTGGCAAACACAAAAATAAAATATTTTCCTGTGTTCTATTCAATAAAATAATGTGATTACTTGCAAGTTTTAGAAAACAGAGCTCGTAAAGCCACGAAGAACTATCTCGCTCTGAGGAGTTATATTTTTTAAGAGCAATAAATAAACTCCTCACATGTTCGGCTCACTCGTGAATTTGCATGTGATGTATTTGTCATACAGTTTATTTGTGTTGATTTTGTATTTGTATTTTCTAGTGATGCGAAAAATATTCGTCACTCGCATTTTTAGAACACAAAACTTGAAACAACAAAACCGCAAAGCATTTTATGCCAAACTTCATATTCAGAAACTGACAAAAAACCAAAGACCTAATCTAGATAAACCGAAGATAAACAAACAAGTAAGCAAGAAGCTCAAGAAGTGTTCTACCGTCTCATCCTCTTCAAACCAGAACGGACAAATTGAGTTGTCATTTACGCCTATCACAGTCAGGTATTTGTGCCACGTGAAGTGACCAGTCAGCAGTCCCATCTTCTCAGTGAGAAGAAAAAACTAAATAGACCTTCTGAGATTGAAGGCAACATGAGTTTTGCCCACCTGCATCCACTCGATGGCTCCCAGTCATTCCTGAGCGAAGGGTCCACCCAGTTTCTTATGGTGGTTTCCATGGCCGATGTCGGGAGTGCTATAACTGGTTTCGGATCGAGGAATGCCTGGTCTGGCCGTGCTGGTTGTGCTTGCCTACATAACTTAGTCGAGACTTGCATTGCCGAACTAGTTTGGAAGTGCTTAGATGGTGGGCTCGCCAATGCCCTAAGCGCAGCTTGGCTGTACCTGTAGACACGTAAATTCCTTCCCTCCACCTATTTTCCACCACGTAGTATATGGCTTTGGGGATTGCAAATACCTCAGCATGGAAGACCGAAGCATATTCCCCAAGAGAAAAGTGAAGCTTATCCCCATTTACTTCGAAAAAATACTACAGATCCTGACCCTGAGTCAGTTTTGGAGCCATCAGTGAAGGTACGACAATGTGCGAGTGCGGGTTTAGTTCTGGAATTAAAACAGCATTCGCCTCAGGGAACTCTCTCTCTCTAGAATCTATTCAACAAAGGTAATGGAGGCGTAGTATCCTGTAGCATTGAAAATACACAAGTGCTTAAATATGTGCCGCCGGCAATTTCCGCATTGCCTCACTCAGTGTTATACCAACATCCGTTTCTTTTTGGTCTGCAGGTCGCCTTTAAAGCTTCCCCATGTATGATGACACAAAGTGACGGTAAGTTCACCAGTGCATCAAGTAAAATAAATAGGCTATCAAGAAACCATTTTGGTTCTTTACTATCGAAACCAGATGATTTTCGTGGACCCCCACTTACAACTCGTGGACCCCCATATTTTTTTACGCCAACGTAGACCCCTGTCGAGTCTCCCGTGGACCCCTGGGGGTCCACCTGGACCACTTTCGGAATCACTGTGGTACATGGATAATTTTTAATTTGTATACTCGAGCGCACTTGTGCACAAGGGTATATTAATTTTGTTCACATAGCGGTTGTTTGTAACAGCCAAAACGAATCGAGATAGATATAGACAAATGCATACATAAATGCTCAGAATGAATAGAGAAATCGATTAAGCCATGTCTGTTTGTCCGTCCGTCTGTCCGTCCGCCCGTGTACACGATAACTCGAGCAAAAATTGAGATATCTCAACGAAATTTGGTATGTAGGTTTCCGTTAATCCGAGGTAGGTTGGTATTGAAAATGGGCGAAATCGGACTGTAACCACGCCCACTTCCCATATAACAGTAATTTCCAGAAATACGAAAACTGCTATATTTTAGTAACTACTGAAGATAATTCACTCAAAATTTGATATTTACAATAATTTTCAGACGAAAAATAAGAATATTATAAATTTTTTGAAAATGGGCGTAGCTACGCCCACTTATGGTTACATGTGTATATCTTGGTAACCGCTGCACCAATTTCTTCCAAACTTGACATAGTTGTTGGCCTTAGTACGGCATACTAAATGGCTGAAAATTTAAAAAATCTGACAATAACCACGCCTACCTCCCATATAACGGTAATTTTCAGAAAAACGAAAACTGCGATATTTTAGTAACTACTGAAGATAATTCACTCAAAATTGATATTTGCAATGATATGAGCATACTAAACGGCCGAAAATTTAAAAAATCGGACAATAACCACGCCCACATATCATATAAGGGTAATTTAGAGAAATACAAAATCTTCGATAAATCAGTAAATATTAAAGCTAATTTATTCAAGATTTTTGCATGCAACAATTCTTTACCAAGAAATACGTTTATGGTAAAATTTTGGAAAATGGGCGAGGCACCACCCACTTATGATCACATATATGTATATCGGTAACCGTTCTACCAATTTATACCAAACTCGGTATTTTTATTGTGCTTGCCACATAAAGGCAAAACGGTGAAAATTATTGAAATCGGACTAAAATTACGGCCGCTTTTCATATAACGGTAAATTTCAGAAATGCTTGAAACTGCAATATTTCGAAATTTAAGGACGCTAATTTACTCAAAATTGATACACCCCGGCTTACCATCTAGCGGTAGCTTTCGGAAAGGTGAAAAAAGATATATCTAATACTTGCGCCGGGTATTTAATGTCCGCCCAAACTTAGACTTTCTTACTTGTTATTTTTTATTAAGAATAACGTCTTGTCGGGCTATTTGGTATACAGGTATGTAGAGCAATGAATTTAAAAAATACATCAGAATTTAGATTCGCCTTTTGTTCTGTCCCAGCAATGGGTTGTGCGCTGGGCTTGGGACCCGCCACGTAAAAGCCACTTCCAGTGAAGAAGCAAGGCAAATCCTCGGTTGTTCTGCCTTTTTGAAGTTGGATAGGGAAGCAAAGCGAATGGGTCTGGTGGTAAACGAGGACAAGACGAAGTATCTCCTGTCATCAAACAAACAGTCAGCACATTCGCGCCTTGGCACCCACGTCACTGTTGACAGTTACAATTTCGAGAAAGTAGAGAATTTCGTTTACTTGGGAACCAGCATTAACACCGATAATAATGTCAGCATTGAAATCCAACGCAGAATCACTCTTGCCAACAAGTGCTACTTTGGACTGAGTAGGCAATTCAGGAGTAAAGTCCTCTCTCGACGTACGAAAACCACGCTCTATAAGTCACTCATCATGCCCGTGCTGGTATATGGCGCAGAAGCATGGACAATGACAACATCCGATGAGGCGGCTCTTGGGGTGTTTGAGAGAAAGATTTTGCGGAAGATTTACGGGCCTTTACGCGTTGGCGACGGCGAGAATGAGCTGTATGAGCTTTACAATGATATGGACATAGTGCACCGAATTAAAATACAGCGGCTCCGCTGGCTTGGTCATGTCGTTCGAATGGACACCGACGCTCCAGCTCAGAAAGCATTCAACTCGGAACCCGCTGTTGGTAGCAGAGGAAGAGGGAGGCCCTCACTTCGATGGGAAGATCAGGTGGAGAAGGACTTGGCTTCACTTGGCGTTTCCAATTGGCGTCAGTTGGCACAGAGGAGAAACTACTGGCGGGCTTTGCTGAACTCGGCCAAAATCGCTTAGGCGGTTACAGCGCCAAAAAAGAAGAAGAAGATTCGCCTTTGACTACTACGGCTTTTTCCATTCACCTGGGAATGGCCAGAAGTGATTTGTTTACTTATGGTTCAAATCGCAGCTCAATTCGACCGGATATTTAAATCCACGCATTCCCTGGGTAGCGACAAACACCCGTTTGGGAGCGAGCTACTGTGAGAAAACGTATAACCCCGCGTTCGCTGGGTTTGGGTCCCTGCACGTTAAAACCCTACCCAATGAAAAAAACCACGCCTCGGATGATACCCCGTTCTTTTGATGACGATCACGGCAAACGTATAAAAGGCTATGCTTTGAAGGTATGCACCTGGAATATCCGGACCTTTAACGGACAACGGAGGATGTGCCTTCTCTCGACCGCAAAACCAAACGTGAACGTGAATTGTTGGTAAAAGCATTGAACCAAATTTTTTAATAAAAAAATTATTTTGGGCGGGACGAAGTCCGCAAAGTCTGCCTATTTGGTTTTTTTTTTTTTTTAACTCGTTACTTCAATTTCAGTTCTGCTTAGATAAAAAAATTTAAAACCAAAGGTTTGTCTCTACGGGAAGGCATTGGTGTAATTTATGAGATTAAAAATAATTAACTCAAATGGAAGATAAAAAATATTTGAAAACAATTAAATTCAGTCTCGAAAAGAAATTAAGGATTCATATCTTAGTGTAATATAATCCGCATTATTTTTAATAATAGTAAAAAAGTGACCACTAAATCGATGCATTAACACGACTGGAAATATATAAATTTCGAATTCCGCCCAATCCTTGAAATAAACTGAATAAAACACAAAACACTAAACTGTACTTAGATGTTTTGTTGTTTTTCGAGCATATTTGGAAGCATATTTACTAATGTTTTAATGTTTATCTAAACGCTTAAAATCGCTTCTTTCCTGCTTATTTTCTTGGGACCTGGTCATCACACATCACTTTAACTGAAACGCCACTTAGGTTTTCCAAAATACTGGTTAATCAAAGGAATGCAAAAAGTTCAAATTTTGTGTGCGTGGCATGCATAAACAAAGAAAGTTGTAGGTAGGAAGTTAAATTGTTTTGAAGTTGTATTTATAAAGGTTACAATGTTTTGTTTTAGAGGTTTGCATTAATCAAGGAATTACACGTATTGAGGGTTGCGGTTACCGTGTACGCACTGTATATATTTTTCATCGGATAAACAGAAATTAACTTACGAACAATTATAAGGCTCAGACTACGAAAAACGCGTTTCTATACCTTAAGTCCAGATTCAGAGGGGGTATTCAAAATCCTAAGTATGCATATTTTTTCTGCATTGTTAGATCTCTAACTTTATCAATCATACAGTGTTATTATCCCAACGAAATCCTTGTCGGTGGTACCGAATGGGGAACGGTACATGACGGTAGGAGGTTTAGTTTGGGTTAAAGTCTAAAGTATGTTTTAGTATAACTAGGGTGCCAACATTTTCTAAGATACTCATAGTACTTTTTCAAAAAAAATGGAAGAAATATAGTACACTTCAAATATATATAGNGAATGGGGAACGGTACATGACGGTAGGAGGTTTAGTTTGGGTTAAAGTCTAAAGTATGTTTTAGTATAACTAGGGTGCCAACATTTTCTAAGATACTCATAGTACTTTTTCAAAAAAAATGGAAGAAATATAGTACACTTCAAATATATATAGTATTTTTAATATTTTTTATTGAGCTTTGTGCCACGATTGTTTATTAGGAAAAATTGAAAAAGCAACAAAGTTTAAGCGGTAGAAGTTATGGCAGCTATTTCGGAGATCACCACATCTCCTCATCAGAATTCTTTTTTCTAGACTTCAGCAGGGATCGACCCCGCGTCATCGATGTGCAAAGTCAGAAGCGTTAACCACTGAGCTATGCGCACCCCGTAAACTCTTGTTGCTAATTCATTTTACTTATTCAACCAACTACTATCAAGTGCAGCTGATTTGCCGCTATTTAAACTTGACAGCGTGGTTGTTCTTGTAAATTCTATACATCTATTTGCTAATTTGCTTTATTGTATAGTTTCAGACATGAATTAGCAACAAGAGTTTACGGGGTGTACATAGCTCAGTGGTTTTATTTTTTTATGGAAGTATAGCTGGTTACCTAGCAAACACAATACAAATCCGAATTTCAGACTTTGTGCAAAAATTAAGAAAATTCTGCAAAGTTTGACGAAAATTTCTAACTTCTTGATCAGCATCTTTAGACAAAATTTTGGTATTCAGATTTGTAGCCCATCAAATTTAAGTATAACAAAGTGCAAATTTTAAGTATCTAGGACTTACCGCTGATATTTGGCAATTTTTTTTTGTTGACGGTGCTCTGCATTTTTTTCATACAAAAAGGTTTGTGGAACATAAATTGCCAAATTGCATTTGCAACCCAAACTCTTTCATTTGACACCTCATTTTCGAAAATCGAACGAGCGGTGCAGCTCTGATGACTTGGACAAAAAATGCTTATGGGTATCTATATATATATAAAATTCAAATTATGTATGTACCTATAGACACACTTGGCTCCTAAACGAATAAGCCGATCGTAACCAAATTTTACACACGCACTGGATATCTTCCAGGGATGGTCACAGGGTANAGACTCCAGTTATAAGATTATAAATTAAATTTCCAAGAGAAAGTCGGTTCTTTACATATTTTCTAATTACCTTCGAAAATATATTAACTCAAAAAAAAAATAAACAATGCTTCATAGATCGATTTTTTTAAATCTAACTTCATAAAGTTCTTTAAAAATATTTTGTAAATGAGGCCATAAGAGCTTAGGGGGAGAGTTACAACACAAAAATACATTTAAGGCGCAGCGAAGCACGCCGGGTAATTGCTAGTTATAAATATAATTGTGAACCCGCATGGCGTCAGAACGCCAGCATTTAATTAAATTTTTTAAACAGGTGAACCCCTATTCAAAAACTTCTAAAACTATTCCTAATGATTAATCTAAACAATTTCTCAGTGATGAGAGGTCTCGCATGGTGTCGGTTTTAATTTCATCAAATTTCAAATCTCCCTGTAACTTAAGAAAATAAAACCTGTGCACAGCTTTCTAGAATCCCAGTTCTTTAATTTGACTTCCCATTTTGGAAATTCGAAATAACGGTGCAGATGTGATGACCTTCAAAAAAATAGATGGCAACTCTAATTAAAAATGTTATCAGCCTTTAGTTTTCTTAAAACTCTTACGTTTGACACTAATATTTCGATATTTCATTTATGTATCTTTCGTATAAGTAAAACAATTTCGACTTTTCAAACAGGAGACAACCCCTTTAAAAGTATTTTCAAACTAAAATTTTTCACCTGGCATTGTTATACATATTTCAATTAACTGATGAATTAAGTTGATTTTTTTTTAATCACATGGCAACTCTCCTAAATACAGTTTAGAAATACATTATTTTCAAATCCATTTCGATTGATACTCATCTTTTTCAGAACACCTATGGAAAAGGCTATGCTTTGAAGGTATGCACCTGGAATATCCGGACCTTTAATAGGGATTGTGCCTCTGCCCGGTTGGTTGATGTCCTCGGGAAAATAAATACTGACAATAGCGCCATCCATGAAATGCGATGGACCGGGCAAGGCAAGGTAAGTGGGACCGATTTGTCTCATTGTCCTATTGTACAAAACTTGCAGAATAAAGACTATTCTTGATAAATGCCTACAAATACAATTAAAAGATTTCTAAGGTATTTCGTCTGATATAAGTCTATGTATATTGAATTTCTGTGGACTAATGATACTCCCCTATTTTGAAATTGCGACAAACTGTACTATACAGATTCAAGGACGGTTCCCCATCAGACCAGATACTTGTTGCCACAAGAACTTCTTCACGGACATATCGCTTTCATTAGGTTATTTAAGACGACAACGGAGAATGTGCCTTCTCTCGACCACAAAACCAAACGTGAACGTGAATTGTTGGTAAAAGCATTGGACCAAATTTTTAAATAAAAAAATAATTTTGGGCGGGACGAAGTCCGCAAAGTCTGCCTACTTGGTTTGTTTTTTTTTTTAACTCGTAACTTCAATTTCAGTTCTGCTTAGATAAAAGAAATTTAAAACCAAAGGTTTGTCTCTACGGGAAGGCATTGGTGTCATTTATGAGATTAAAAATAATTAACTCAAATGGAGGATAAAAAACATTTGAAAACAATTAAATTCAGTCTCGAAAAGAAATTAAGAATTCATATCTTAGTGTAATATAATCCGCATTATTTTTAATAATAGTAAAAAAGTGACCACTAAATCGATGCATTAACACGACTGGAAATATATAAATTTCGAATTCCGCCCAATCCTTGAAATAAACTGAATAAAACACAAAACACTAAACTGTACTTAGATTTTTTGTTGTTTTTCGAGCATATTTGGAAGCATATTTACTAATGTTTAAATGTTTATCTAAACGCTTAAAATCGCTTCTTTCCTGCTTATTTTCTTGGGACCTGGTCATCACACATCACTTTAACTGAAACGCCACTTAGGTTTTCCAAAATACTGGTTAATCAAAGGAATGCAAAAAGTTCAAATTTTGTGTGCGTGGCATGCATAAACAAAGAAAGTTGTAGGTTGGAAGTTAAATTGTTTTGAAGTTGTATTTATAAAGGTTACAATGTTTTGTTTTAGAGGTTTGCATTAATCAAGGAATTACACGTATTGAGGGTTGCGGTTACCGTGTACGCACTGTATATATTTTTCATCGGATAAACAGAAAGGCTCAAACTACGAAAAACGCGTTTTTATACCTTAAGTCAAGATTCAGAGGGGGTATTCAAAATCCTAAGTATGCATATTTTTTCTGCATTGTTAGATCTCTAACTTTATCAATCATACAGTGTTATTATCCCAACGAAATCCTTGCCGGTGGTACCGAATGGGGAACGGTACATGACGGTAGGAGGTTTAGTTTGGGTTAAAGTCTCACACTGACGGGGTTATGCTTTCGATGCTTCCTCCTCGTAAAAAAAACATGTGCAGTAAAAGATAATTATTTAAATCGACGAACAGTTTTATATCAACTTTTGCGAACTTCTATTTTTGTGTTTGTGTATAATATACCTCTATTGGTTACAATAATTTTAAGCTATAATAATAATTTTTTTGTAATTATGGTTCAAAAAAAACTTGTATAGGGGCCCACCCTAAATTAAATTGTGTAAATGTGTATGTTTTAGTATAACTAGGGTGCCAACATTTTCTAAGATACTCATAGTACTTTTTCAAAAAAATTGGAAGAAATATAGTACACTTCAAATATATATAGTGTTTTTAATATTTTTTATTGAGCTTTGTGCACCATTGTTTATTACAAAAAATTTAAAAAGCAACAAAGTCTTAGCGGTAGAAGTAATCGATGTGCAAAGTCAGAAGCGTTAAACACTGAGCTATGTACACCCCGTAAACTCTTGTTGCTAATTAATTTTCCTTATTCAACCAGCTGCTATCAAGTGCAGCTGATTTGCCGCTATTTAAACTCGACAGCGTGGTTGTTGTTGTCAATTCTATACATCCATTTGCTTATTTGTTTTGTTTTGTATAGTTTCAGGGAGGCTGTTTCTAAACTACGTATTTGTCAATGTTATTGTTATTATTAGCATTTTATTTTTAATATTGTTATTGAGCTTTGTACCACGATTGTTTATTAGGAAAAATTGAAAAAGCAACAAAGTTTAAGCGGTAGAAGTTATGGCAGCTATTTCGGAGATCACCACTTCCACTCATCAGAATTCTTTTTTCTAGACTTCAGCAGGGATCGAACCCGCGTCATCGATGTGCAAAGTCAGAAGCGTTAACCACTAAGCTATGCGCACCCCGTAAACTCTTGTTGCTAATTCATTTTCCTTATTCAACCAACTACTATCAAGTGCAGCTGATTTGCCGCTATTTAAACTTGACAGCGTGGTTGTTCTTGTAAATTCTATACATTTTTTTGCTAATTTGCTTTATTGTATAGTTTCAGGCATGAATTTGCAACAAGAGTTTACGGGGTGTACATAGCTCAGTGGTTTTATTTTTTTATGGAAGTATAGCTGGTTACCTAGCAAACACAATACAAATCCGAATTTCAGACTTTGTGCAAAAATTAAGAAAATTCTGCAAAGTTTGACGAAAATTTCTAACTTCTTGATCAGCATCTTTAGACAAAATTTTGGTATTCAGATTTGTAGCCCATCAAATTTAAGTATAACAAAGTGCAAATTTTAAGTATCTAGGACTTACCGCTGATATTTGGCAATTTTTTTTTGCATTTTTTTCATACAAAAAAGTTTGTGGAACATAAATTGCCAAATTGCATTTACAACCCAAGCTCTTTCATTTGACACCTCATTTTCGAAAATCGAACGAGCGGTGCCGATCTGATGATTTGGACAAAAAATGCCTATGGTTATTATAAGTATACTTGTGAACCCGCATGGCGTCAGAACGCCAGCATTTAATAAAATTTTTTAAACAGGTGAACCCCTATTCAAAAACCTCTAAAACTATTCCTAATGATTAATCTAAACAATTTCTCAGTGATGAGAGGTCTCGCATGGTGTCGGTTTTAATTTCATCAAATTTCAAATCTCCCTGTAACTTCAAAAAATAAAACCTGTGCACATCTATCTAGAATCCCAGTTCTTTAATTTGACTTCCCATTTTGGAAATTCGAAATAACGGTGCAGATGTGATGACCTTCAAAAAAATAGATGGCAACTCTAATTAAAAATGTTATCAGCCTTTAGTTTTCTTAAAACTCTTACGTTTGACACTAATATTTCGATATTTCATTTATGTATCTTTCGTATAAGTAAAACAATTTCGACTTTTCAAACAGGAGGCAACCCCTTTAAAAGTATTTTCAAACTAAAATTTTTCGCGTATTTCAATTAACTGATGAATTAAGTTGAATTTTTTTAGAAGCACATGGCAACTCTCCTAAATACAGTTTAGAAATACATTATTTTCAAATCCATTTCAATCGATACTCATCTTTTGACAATCAATTTAACTTATTAAATAATTTGAGCTTAATTTTTTCAACAAAAAAAAAAACAAATGTTCAGCTTAAAGATTTCTTAACACGCGTTCTTTTGATGACCATATTTTAAAATTTCATGTAAATTATGTAGAATTAAACGAAATACCACTTTCAAAACAGGCGGCAACCCTCTTAAAAACTATTTTCGACCTAAAATTTCCGTAAATATATTTCGTCTAACATTGTTATAAATATTCCATGTAACTGATGAATTAAGTGGAAATTTATTTTCTAAACACGTGGCAATCCTCCTAAATATAGTTCTTAAATAAAGGAATTTAAACCCATTTCCATTGATAACCATCGGTTAGTAATTCATTTAACTTATTAAAGAATTTTCGTTTAGCCCTTTAAACTGGGGCAACCTTCAAACACATCAAAAATGTTCTAAATTGTCAAACTAAGTATTTCTTGAAGCTCTTTCATTTGACATCCATCGTTAATATTTTATATAAAAAATAGTTCAATTAGACTTCCCAAATAGGTGGCAAACCTATTCAAAATATTTCCAAACTACTATCTTCTTAAATCTCTTTTGTATTACACCCATATAGCGATACCTTATTTACTTACCAATTTCCTATAATTAAAATGTAATTACATTTTTTTGGCATGTGGCAGCCCTTCTATACGTAGTTAAGTTATAAAGCCTTTTCAAAACCATTTCGATTGAAACCCATATTTTATAATTGATTTAACTTTTTAATTAATTTGAACTTAATTTCTTAACAGGTGGCAACTTTTTTCGAAAAAGTAAGACCTTTGGGTGTTCATACCCTAAGCCCTTTAATTTGGTACCTCTCTTTTGAAAATCGAACGGACTGTGCGGATCTGAATGATTATTAAATTATTTGAATGCAATTTTTTATCAGGTGGCAGCTCTTTTTCGAAAAAGTAAGACCTTATTGCACATCTACNATTTCTTAACACGCGTTCTTTTGATGACCATATTTTAAAATTTCATGTAAATTATGTAGAATTAAACGAAATACCACTTTCAAAACAGGCGGCAACCCTCTTAAAAACTATTTTCGACCTAAAATTTCCGTAAATATATTTCGTCTAACATTGTTATAAATATTCCATGTAACTGATGAATTAAGTGGAAATTTATTTTCTAAACACGTGGCAATCCTCCTAAATATAGTTCTTAAATAAAGGAATTTAAACCCATTTCCATTGATAACCATCGGTTAGTAATTCATTTAACTTATTAAAGAATTTTCGTTTAGCCCTTTAAACTGGGGCAACCTTCAAACACATCAAAAATGTTCTAAATTGTCAAACTAAGTATTTCTTGAAGCTCTTTCATTTGACATCCATCGTTAATATTTTATATAAAAAATAGTTCAATTAGACTTCCCAAATAGGTGGCAAACCTATTCAAAATATTTCCAAACTACTATCTTCTTAAATCTCTTTTGTATTACACCCATATAGCGATACCTTATTTACTTACCAATTTCCTATAATTAAAATGTAATTACATTTTTTTGGCATGTGGCAGCCCTTCTATACGTAGTTAAGTTATAAAGCCTTTTCAAAACCATTTCGATTGAAACCCATATTTTATAATTGATTTAACTTTTTAATTAATTTGAACTTAATTTCTTAACAGGTGGCAACTTTTTTCGAAAAAGTAAGACCTTTGGGTGTTCATACCCTAAGCCCTTTAATTTGGTACCTCTCTTTTGAAAATCGAACGGACTGTGCGGATCTGAATGATTATTAAATTATTTGAATGCAATTTTTTATCAGGTGGCAGCTCTTTTTCGAAAAAGTAAGACCTTATTGCACATCTACAGACCAAGCGCTTTAATTTGCAATCTTATTTTTAAAATCGGGCGAACGGTACAGATCTTTTATGCTATTTCTTTTTCGCTCTGTAACTTTCTAATCTATACATCGTCGTTTAAAGTACAAAACCGCGTATCGTCATTCTGCAAAACCGCGTAACCGACGTTGGCTGCCAAAAATTGGATTTGCTCACACAACCTATTGGCTTAATCCTTATCCATTCGTCCTGAAATATACTAGCCAGAAATGCGAAAAGAGAACCATTTTGAAATATGAATGTTTTTACTCTCTAGAAAATAATTTATGCAACCTCACATACGCGGTTTTGCATTATCTTGATACGTGGTTTTGCATTTTGTTGATACGCGATTTTGTACTTTAAACGACGATATGTATGTATATAATAAAATTATAGTTTGAAAAACCAAAACCTCGCTATTATAATTTCCATTCGTACTGTCGTCAGGTGTGTAACCTGAGAATAGAAATCGCTGCATCTTTTAGGCGCATCAATATTACATAGTTACATCCCGAGCTAATAAAAGGGAGGTAATAATAATAAAAAATGATGTGCTCGTATGTCACGGTCGTCAAAACTCCTGAACGGCTTGAATAATTTTTTTTGTATTGTTGGGTACAATACCAGAACCAATGATATCGCAAAAAATTGGAGGGTTGCCACCCATTTGAAAAATTTTAAACCCAATTGTATTGATAAAATAAATAAATTATTACGATATGAGTATCAAATTAAAGGGATTTAAAAAAGATGACTGCTGGAAATATTTTTTACGAGGGTTGCCACCTATTTGAAAATTTTAACTCAGTCAAATTGATAAATTAAATGAAATATCGCCATGTGGGTGTCAAACTAAAGAGTTTTAAGAAGGTTTACAGCCGAAGATATGTTTGGGGAGGGTTGCCAGCTGTTTTAAAATTTAACTAAGTACATCGATAAAATAAATGAAATATTACAATATGGGTATCAAATTAAAGAGGCTTAAGAAAGATAACTGTTGGAAATATTTTTGAGGGGGGTTGTCACCAATTTAAAAATTTTAACTCAGTTAAATTGATAAAGTCAATGATATATTGCTATGTTGGTATCAAAGTAAAGAGTTTTAAAAAGGCTTACAGCCGAAAATGTTTTAAGGGAGGGTTGCCACCTGTTAAAAAATTTAGCGCAATTTAATTGATAAACTAAATGATATATTACAATATAGATATTAAATTTAAGAGGTTTAAGAAAGATAACTGCTGGAAATATTTTTGAAAAAAATTGCCACCTCTTTGAAAATTTAAACTCAGTTACTTTGATAAAATAAATTAAATACGGTAATTTAGGTATCAACCTTTTGGATTTTTTAAGAAGTCTTACAGCCGAAAATATGGTTGAGGAGGGCTGCCACCTGTTTGAAAATTTAACCCAAATTAATTGATATAAGTACCAAATTAAAAAGATGTAAGAAAGAACTCTTTTGGATATACTTTTAAGGGGGTTGCCACCTATTTGAAAATTTTAACTCAGTTAAATTGATTAAACAAATGAAATATTGCAATGTGGGTATCAAACTAAAGAGTTTTTAAAAGACCTACAGTATAAAATATGTTTTAGGAGGGTTGCCACCTGTTTGAAAATTTAACTCAATTAAATTGGTTACTTTAACAAAATGTTACAATATCGGTAAAAAACTAAAGGCATTTGAGAAATCTTGATTTAGAAATCTACATATATCTTCTATATATAAAAATGTTGTGTTCGATTGTCACGGTCATTAAAACTCGAGAACTGCTGAACTGATTTGAAAATTTTTTTTTTGTATTGTTCGGTATAATACCAGGATCATTCATACTACAAAAATTTGGAGAGTTGCCACCTGTTTGAAAATGTTTAGATCCAGTTATATTGATAATATAAATTAAATATTACAATACGGGTATCAGATTAAAGAGGTTTAAGAAAGATAACTGGAAGATAACTAGGAAATACTTTTGAGGAGGTTGCCACCAATTTGAAAATTTAAACTCAGTTAAATTTGTAAAATACATGAAATACTACAATTTGGGTATCAAACTTTAGATTTTTAAGATGGCTTACAGCCGAAAATATGTTTGAGGAGAATTGTTATCTGTTCGAAAATTTAATACAATTTAATTGATAAAATAAATAACTTATTATATAGGTGTCAAATTTAAGAGGTTTAAGAAATATAACTGCTGGAGACATTTTTGATGAGGGCTGCCGGTGACAGGTAATAAGATCAACGGAAATAAGGTCAATTGACTTTATTTCCCACCCTGGTGCGAAATAAAGTCAATTGACATTATTACCTTCTTAAAAACGAAATAAAATCAATTGACATTATTTCTCTTTCAAACATTAAATTTGCTTAGCTTCGCGGCGGCTAGCGTTTGCGTGCCACACCGCGCGCGTCGCGTTCGCGCTCGCGTCCCGCGCACCCCGCGCGACCGGCGCGCACACCACGTCACGCTACGCCGCGGCCCCCCGGCCCCCCTTCCCCGTCACCCACCGTGCTGTAACGCAGGTAGATTTATTTTT
This sequence comes from Rhagoletis zephyria, assembly GCF_001687245.7. Classification (NCBI taxonomy): domain Eukaryota; kingdom Metazoa; phylum Arthropoda; class Insecta; order Diptera; family Tephritidae; genus Rhagoletis; species Rhagoletis zephyria. The sequence continues at coordinate 293,270 of NW_016157280.1, forward strand.
TGTATACGTTGAAATAAAATTTTTATATATTTAAACATCGAGGGCTTATATTCAATAAAATACCCTCTGTCTGCACACTTTTCACAAAGATGAGATTCTGATATAAAAATCCACCTAAGCTTTAACTGTCATCAGTGATATTAATGCTACCTTATATAACGACAGGTAATAAGTCCCAGATGGCTTCTAAAACCACAAATTGGTTTTTGTGCAAATTGCAGATAGAGGGTATTAATGAATTCAAGCCCTCGATATTTCACATTTTTATATTTGTAAGTTATTGGAAGCAGGGATGCCAACTTGGCTCAAACCGTGCCATTTGTCCCTATTTTACTTCAAATGGCACAATTTTGTACAAAGTGCCAAAATGACACTTTTGTAAAAAAAATTACATTTCAATACATTTTTGTGAAATCCTATGCGTGCACTTCTTTTTCTCAACTAAAATTTTCTAATTTATAAAGGCTATTCAACTGGTTTATCTTATTTTATCATTGCACTTTTGTTTGGAAAATGTAGCTTTATTTTATTGCTAAATGTGAATGATTAAAGGGAATGACACCTTTATTGTCACTTGTATTTTTCTATTTTGCACATTTTGGCACTTTTTTATCCTCAATATGGCACCTCATAACTAAGGATAGTTGCCAGCCCTGATTGGAAGATTTCTGCTGTGTTTTGGGGCAACAACTTGTCTGCAGTAAAAAAGCATATAATTTGTGTTTCAAAAGTGTGCGAAAACCAATTAATTAACTTATATGACCTCGGTTCCGATATTAAATAATCAATAATTGTTTATACCCGCATTTTGGCACATTGGCTCGTTGAATGTGCCATCTAATAAGTAGTGTCGTCATTCTCCTTAGCTGCTTTTAAATGATGTCGTCACAAATTGCTGGCGGAGACATGAATACAGTGTAAGAAAATTCTTTTTCTATAATTGTTTCCTTATAGAAAGGTTGGTTTCTTTTCCACCTTAGACATTCCGAATTCGTTCAAAATATGCTAATTTAAAACACAGAATTCTTTCAGTGTTCCTCCGGGGTTTTTGGACATGGACTGTTTCTTCAATTTAATAGTGTTCGCTTTATTTTTGTGGAAACGAAACATGTTTTGCAAGTTATGGATCATTTCTACACTCTTTCTTCAAATATTTCTCGTATTCCAGCTGTGCGCAGGCGTTTAGGTTTTCGCATCGTGTTTTTTACATATTCGTAATTTAAATTTTTTTAATAAAATCAATTGGTGGTAGTTCATGATTGTGTGTGGATTAATATCACAACACTGAGGATTTGGCAATAACCTTTTTGATCTATTAAAAACAACACTTACGGGGCAATGTTTATTGTAAGAACAACATTTTGTCTATGAATCGACACACTTTAAGCATTGTTGACGCTATTTCCATTTGAATGAGGAAATAGCGTCAATGACTTTATTTCCAAAGTTTTGTTGACTTTATTTCGCTTTTGAAAAGGTAATAATGTCACTTGACTTTATTTCGCACCAGGGTGGGAAATAAAGTCAATTGACCTTATTTCCATTGACCTTATTACCTGTCACCGGGCTGCCACCTGTTTGAAAATTTTAACTCGGTTAAAGTGATAAAATAAATGAAATATTGCCATATGGTTATTAAATAAAATAGGTTTCAGAAAGATTACTCTAGGAAATATTTTTGAGGAGGGTTGTCACCTATTTAAAAATTTTAACTCACNATAAAGTCAATTGACCTTATTTCCATTGACCTTATTACCTGTCACCGGGCTGCCACCTGTTTGAAAATTTTAACTCGGTTAAAGTGATAAAATAAATGAAATATTGCCATATGGTTATTAAATAAAATAGGTTTCAGAAAGATTACTCTAGGAAATATTTTTGAGGAGGGTTGTCACCTATTTAAAAATTTTAACTCACTTAAATTGATAAAATAAATGAAGTATTGCCATGTGGGTGTCGAAACTAAAGAGTTTTAAGGAGGCTTACAGCAGAAAATATGTTTGAGGAGGGTTACCACCTGGTTGAAAATCAAACTCCATTTAATTGATAAAATAAATGACATATTACAATTGAAAGATGACTGTAGGAAATATGTTTGAGGAGGTCTGCCACCTATTTGAAAATTTTAACTCAGTTAAATTGATAAAATAAATGAAATATTGCCATGTCGGTAACAAGCTTTAGATTCTTATTAAGGTTTACGGCCGAAAACATATTTGAGTAGGGTTGCCACCTATTCGAAAATTTAACTCAATTTGCATAATTGATAAAATAAATGACTTATTAAAATATAGGTATTAAATTAAGGAGGTTTAAGGCTGATGACTGTTGGAAATATGTTTGAGGAGAGTTGCCACCTGTTTGAAAATTTGAACCCGAAAGCTTAGTATGTTGCACCAATGTATTTTCAATATAAAGCGATAAAATAAATAAACCAACGAAAAATTAGTCCTTTGTCAAATATGTTTGATTTATTATTACTTATGTATGGATATGTACAAATGTAGAGCGGATACGGACGATGGGTGGTGGCTGACGGTCGTTCCTGGTTGAATACGAGAAAATAGGTACCCCCGCTCTTTTCAATATTGAAATTATTCAAATTGAGTTCAACCTCAAAGCAGTAAAACTGTTTGGAGGGGAAGTTAAAAGATAGTTAATTTGGCTGGAAAATTTTATGTCAGATTCTAATAAATACATTTGTATATGTCTGCGTACATACATATGTATATTATTAAGCATTAAGGTGGACCGTTTTGGATTGATTAAATAAATGAAATATTGCAATGTGGGTATCAAACTAAAGAGTTTTAAGAAGACTTATAATCGAAAATATGTTTGAGGTACAATATGGGTGCCAAACGAAAGGTATTTAAAAATCTTGATTTGGAAATATTTTTAATAGGATTACCACCTATTTAAAAGTAAAGACTGAAAATATTGAAATTAAATGAAATATTACATAAATAGTTCCAAACGATAAGTGTTTGAGAAAGCTTTACTAGGGAATGTTTTTAAATCTTTCCACTTATCCAAAATCCGAACAGTTTACCTTAAATTACCTAATGTAAAAGATTAATAAAAAAGTAATTTTTAAGCAAAAAACCGTACCGTTAATTTTTTCATGATCCAATGATCGGATCTAAATTAAGTAAGTATGGGATCACCTGGAAATCAATTGACGTGGTCCAAAGTTATGCGGTAACATACATAAAAAACAATAATCCGACGAATTGATAACCTTCTCCTTTTTTTTAAGTCGGCTAAAAACTACTGATACAAATAACAAAATGATAAAAGTGTAACGAAAACAAAAAACTATCGCATGAAAGCTGTTTAAAAAATATTTAACGAAAACTTAAAATTGTTGACACCATTCACTATCATTATAAATCAGTTAACTTTTAATCGTAAACAATTTCGTTTGGGGTCGCCATAGCCTATTACGTATATTGCGAGTAAAGAAATTTTGAATAATATGAGATAATATAAATGATTATGATTATCATTACTATTGTGAACTCCTATTCCGGTTAAAGATTCCCAAACTAAAGCGAAAGGCATTTATGATGGCATGATGCCAATGTTAGGATAATAAGAGCTGCAGAACTGAACCATGCAGGAACATTTTTTTACAAGGGCGTGTAATTTCTGGCGTCTGACATCAACATCATCGGCAACAAAAATCGCGAAGTCTCTTCTGTTTTTTCCAAGCTGGATAAGGAAGCAAAGTGAATGCGCCTGGTGGTAAACGAGGACAAGAGGAGACAAGACAAAACAGGAGATGTCATAAAAAAAAGTCAGCGCATTCGCGCCTTGGAATCCCCGTCATTATTGACAGTTATAATTTCGAGACAGTGGAAAATTTCGTTTACTGGGGAACCAGCATTATCACCGATTAAAATATCAGCATGGAAAACCCACACAGAATCACTCTTGCCAACAAGTGATACTTTGGGCTGAGTAGGCGATTCGGGAGTAAAGTCCTCTCTCGACGTACAAAAAACGCACTCTTTAAGTCACTCATCATGCCCGAGTTGTTATATGGCGCAGAAGCTTAGACAATGACAACATTCGATGAGACGGCTCTTGGAGTATTCGAGAGAAAGATCTTAAGGAAGATTTACAGGCTTATATGCGTGGGCGACGGGGATTACCGTAGACGATGGGACGATGAGTTGTATGAGATTTACAACGAAATGTACATAGTGCTGCGAATGAAAATACAGCGGCTCCGCTGGCTTAGACATGTCGTTCCAATAGGAACCGAAGTTTCAGGTGAGAAAGAATTCAACTCGCTGGTGGTAGCAGAGGAATAGGGAGCCCGCACTGCAATGGAGAAACCAAGTTGGCACAGAGAGAAATGACTGGATTTCTTTGTCGAGCACGGCCAAAATGCCTTAGGCGGTTACAAAGCCAAAGTAGAATAAGAATATGCAAATGATAAATGACGGAATTGGGGGACCTTCTTCTTGGATGCGCCAGGAGAAACTAGGAAAATACTCCTTATCAGATGGATTCTGGCAACGGTTCGATCAATAAATTACATTACCTGAGCTATCGCTTCGTCTGGAATTGCTGCGACATTGTTACCAGTTGGGAGCATTGCCAATTCAGCCCTTGAGCTGCCATTGAACATATAAATCATTGAAACTCCCACGTGCAATATTTCCAGAGCAACCTGTATGGAAAAAGTATTACAAAAATTTAAACTCATTGTTTGGGATGAGTGCACGAAGCACATAAAAAATCGCTTCAGGTTTCTTGATTGTTGCGAGATTTGCATGGAAACGTTCAACCATTCGGGAATTCATTGATATTGCTCGCAGGAGATTTTACACAAACATTGTCTGTAGTTTCTCGATTAACACTAGCGGACGAGATAAATGCCTACCTGAAATAGTCAACATTGCGACAAGAGGAACATACATAAACAGCAGCCAAGGTATTCTCGCGACATTTACTGGACATTGGGAAGGGAAGCTGCCAGTCAATGATAGATTAAGACGAATTTTATGGCCCCATCATTATTGTAACTTAGAAAAATCGAAAGGAGAACTGATCGAAAGAATGTTTTTTTATTAAGAAAACTAATTATAGGAATCACGATTGGCTCAGTGAACGGGCTATTTTTGCCGCGAAGACTAAGTATGTTTATCAATATGGTATTGACAACAGTCGTTGCTTCAGCTGATCTGCTGGCAGGCCAGGGAGACCCCACTGACAGGCCAGGGAGTCCCCACATACTGAAATTGAAAATAGGTGTGCCAATTATCATGTCGCGGAATATTAATCAGCCAAATCTTTGCAACGGCACGTGACTCGCATTTAAGGAATTGATGAAGAAAGTAGTGTAAGTAAAGATTTTAACGTGAAGAATTCCCATGATTCCGACCGATACACCATTTCAATTTAAAAGATTGAAATTCCCAATTCGGTTGGCATTCGGAATCACAATCAATAATGCTCCAGGTCGAACTTTGGAAAAGTATCGTTTAGATTTAGATCGGTTTGCTTCTCAGATGTTGCGTGTCAGCAAACCAGATATTCTTGATATCTATGCAGCGATTGGAATAACGACATATTCAAAAACAATTCCTACTTTTTGCTTTAAGAAATTTCCGTTGGGATTTTCAATATAACCTTCCACCTTATACGAGCCGATTAAAACCTATTAATCTTCCCACACTTTCCAGAAGCAGGCAAATGCTTGGTACAATTTTTATAGTTAAATTACTAACAGGCTCAATTTCAAGTCCGCTTTTTCTGGGCGAAGTTAGCCTTAATGTTCCCTCCCGGGTATCAAGACACTTTTGTCCCCTATTTCAGAAATCTTGTAAAACGAATTTTGAATTGCACGACCCACTCCCTTGCTTATGCCAGGATTTTAACTCATTCCAGCACGTTTGATATATCAGATCCGCTTTTCAGCCTTAAGAAGTCGATACTGTCCTCTCTCAATTAATAAATCATTAAAATAAAGACATCAAATCGGCTGATGAATTTAGTTCTGTAGCTGAACAGTTTTAGATCTCGACACTTAACAAACTCCTGCCTATTGCAAAAATTGAAAATACTGGTTGCGTACGTCATGCGGACTGCGCCCCTCGGGCGGATGGGCGGGAATGGAGGGTAAAAACAGTTGAGATTTTTATTGTGTGCACACAAGTACTTATTACATAACCAAACACATTTGAAAAGTATGCTTTGTTTCGTTAATAATAATTTAATTTTACAGCGAAGCGTGGCGGGGTACAGCTAGTATATAGATATAGATATGAGAACATATTGCATGGAACTGAATTTGCCATAACTCGGCTTTGGTGCCACCTATGGGGCCCATTTCTGGCAGGTGTATTTATCCTTATGTAGCAAATATATATTCTGTGCTTGAAGCAAATCGGACTATAAATGGCATTTTTTAGTATAGCTCGACCCCTGCTCCACCTATCGGAAAAGTTAAAAGTTTGTGCACTCCTCCTCTGAAACACCTTTCCAACAAGGCAACAGTCGTTCGAATCGGTTAATAAACATAGGAGAACATTGCCCCCAAATAATGCATGCTTGCCTATTTATATATAGATATATGAGAACATACTGCATGGAACTGAATTCCCCATAACTCGATTGCGGAGCCAGCCATCGGGCTCATTTTTGTGTGCAGGTTTATCTATCCTTATGTAGCAAATATATATTCTGGGTTTGAAGCAAACCGGACTATAAATGCGATTTTTTAGTATAGCTCGACCCCTGCGCCACCTATCGGAAAAGTTAAAAGTTTGTGCACTCCTCCTCTAAAACACCTTTCCAACAAAGCAACAATCATTCGAATCGGTTAAGAAACATGGGAGAAAATTGTTCCCAATTATTCATGCTTGGCTATCTACACTATATATAAAATTAAAGCCCAAAAAAACGTGAGAGCAAAACAGCCGATGTACTGGGCCGATTTCTATGATTCAAGTTTTAAAATGACATATTTCTACCACAGTAGGACACAGTGGTATTTTTAAAATGAAATTTTAATAACAAGTATGTTTAATTAAAGTATTAAGTTGCTAGACCGTTTGCCTTTAACGCGTTTGTGTTTAGAGAGCATCAACAAACCACATACATATTTCTCTATTCTCTTCTCTTTTTATACTCATCTAGCACAGCGCAAAATAATCAGGAATGTGCAAAGCGAAATTTATGTATAAGCAGCGCTGCGTTCAAAACAAACAAACACTGTGCATCGTGTATTTCATTTGGCAACTGTTTTTTTTTTTACTTCAAAATGCTGCTTGCTGCGATATCGGTACATGCTCACCACAGTATGCTAACTGTAAGCTTCTTGGTGTGGAATACATACATACATTGATCTTCTTATTTTCCTTTATTTCATAAGGATGAAGTTCGTGAAAAAAGTTGCCGCTAACCAGCAGAAACCTTGTTTTAAAACGCTGTAGTAGCATACAGAATAAATAGCCAAGACTACAAGATTGCACCAATCGAGCTGAGAGCAACTGGCCGTGACGTCAACAAATACCAGATTGAAGGCGCAGTTAGTCAACGATAGGGTCGTGAACCGAAAGTATGGTATGGTACTCATTTAAAGTATCGCTGGAAAAATATCGGGTACCCATTTATATCGGAATAAAAAGACTCGATATCGCAAATATCGATACCAAAATCCAAAAAACAGAAATATGGTGAAAAAGTGATTAGAAACCCCCGAGCGTATTTCTGCCATGAAAAACAGCTTTTCATAAAAACGCCCTTTGTGGCACAACATCAAGGCGCACGCATCAAATCGGAGGAGAAGCTCGGCCAAACGCTTAATATTTTGTAAGCGCCAATCTATTATTTTTACACGTAGAGATTGAGGTGTTGGCTTAAAACACCGAGACCGCGTGTTCAAATCCCGCCACATGCAATCCTAACGATAGTAAAGAATTTCTCTTCTTTAAAGCCCAATTTATATCGGGAAGAGTTGATAGTCAGATAAGTTTTGAAAGCATTTTTTTCGCATTCTCTTTTGTGTTTTCCATTTGCTTCCAGACGCGTCAACTTTTATTGAATTCAAGTTCGTGGTTCTTTAAATGGGAGGTATCTGCACTCGTCCCCTTCCCTTCTCACCTCCTTCGCCTTGGAAGGAGCAGACTTGAAAGCAAGACGTAACGTGTCTGAAAGCTGATTAATTTGAGTTTATGACATTCGATACGATACTAGGATTCTGGTACTCGATTCCAAAAAATATCGTTTTAAAACTATCGAGTAAAAAATATCGGTATCGAATGCCAAAAGTATCGATATGGTATCGTATCGTATCGAAATTCGTGTCCCTAGTCAACGACGTAGCGTAAACGAAGGTTGACGTACGTAGCAGCATATAGAATTTACTGTTGATAGAGAGAGAGAGAAACAACGGCAACGTCACCGCCATGCGGTGGTGAGTTTTCGTTAACACGCGAATCCCATAAGGTAGATCGTGTCTGCGTCAACCTTCGTCTACATACGTCGTTGACTGTTTGCGCTTTGAGAGAGCAACACGAACTCAGAAAGAAAAAGAGGAAGCATCGAACCATATATGTAATACTCCTATATTGGCAGTAAGAGCTAGTACCGTCCGAAAACACTACAGTACAGATATATCAATAAACACGTACGAAAGAAAAGGAACACACACGTTTATAAATAAACATGTACACTACACATATACAAAAACGGCACTCAAGTATACAATACATTGACAAAATCGGTACTAGAATATCTCGCTTTGGTTTCGGAATGCTTACACATTGAGAAGTTAGCTTACTGCCAATATAGAAGTATTACATATTTGCATCTAAGAAAAGGCAGTATTGCCAAGTTTTGAATTTGAAAAAGCACCAAATTTTTATTGGTGTATTTTATGGACTTTATATGCATACATAATTTTATTGTAAGGATGCCGATTCAAATTAATAAAAATCCATGGTTCCCGCCCCNCACCGAGACCGCGTGTTCAAATCCCGCCACATGCAATCCTAACGATAGTAAAGAATTTCTCTTCTTTAAAGCCCAATTTATATCGGGAAGAGTTGATAGTCAGATAAGTTTTGAAAGCATTTTTTTCGCATTCTCTTTTGTGTTTTCCATTTGCTTCCAGACGCGTCAACTTTTATTGAATTCAAGTTCGTGGTTCTTTAAATGGGAGGTATCTGCACTCGTCCCCTTCCCTTCTCACCTCCTTCGCCTTGGAAGGAGCAGACTTGAAAGCAAGACGTAACGTGTCTGAAAGCTGATTAATTTGAGTTTATGACATTCGATACGATACTAGGATTCTGGTACTCGATTCCAAAAAATATCGTTTTAAAACTATCGAGTAAAAAATATCGGTATCGAATGCCAAAAGTATCGATATGGTATCGTATCGTATCGAAATTCGTGTCCCTAGTCAACGACGTAGCGTAAACGAAGGTTGACGTACGTAGCAGCATATAGAATTTACTGTTGATAGAGAGAGAGAGAAACAACGGCAACGTCACCGCCATGCGGTGGTGAGTTTTCGTTAACACGCGAATCCCATAAGGTAGATCGTGTCTGCGTCAACCTTCGTCTACATACGTCGTTGACTGTTTGCGCTTTGAGAGAGCAACACGAACTCAGAAAGAAAAAGAGGAAGCATCGAACCATATATGTAATACTCCTATATTGGCAGTAAGAGCTAGTACCGTCCGAAAACACTACAGTACAGATATATCAATAAACACGTACGAAAGAAAAGGAACACACACGTTTATAAATAAACATGTACACTACACATATACAAAAACGGCACTCAAGTATACAATACATTGACAAAATCGGTACTAGAATATCTCGCTTTGGTTTCGGAATGCTTACACATTGAGAAGTTAGCTTACTGCCAATATAGAAGTATTACATATTTGCATCTAAGAAAAGGCAGTATTGCCAAGTTTTGAATTTGAAAAAGCACCAAATTTTTATTGGTGTATTTTATGGACTTTATATGCATACATAATTTTATTGTAAGGATGCCGATTCAAATTAATAAAAATCCATGGTTCCCGCCCCACGGTCGATTTCTTCTGGCATGATTGAAGATGCTGCCATATATTTTGTTGCCGCTTATGATTGTCACTGTGCCATGATTTTTTTTTTTAATTTTTGTAAAGTTGCTTACCACACTTACGATTGCTATAACTTTTGCTCCCATTTTTTTAAGATTTTCAAATTTGGTGTCTTCAAACANCTATCGAGTAAAAAATATCGGTATCGAATGCCAAAAGTATCGATATGGTATCGTATCGTATCGAAATTCGTGTCCCTAGTCAACGACGTAGCGTAAACGAAGGTTGACGTACGTAGCAGCATATAGAATTTACTGTTGATAGAGAGAGAGAGAAACAACGGCAACGTCACCGCCATGCGGTGGTGAGTTTTCGTTAACACGCGAATCCCATAAGGTAGATCGTGTCTGCGTCAACCTTCGTCTACATACGTCGTTGACTGTTTGCGCTTTGAGAGAGCAACACGAACTCAGAAAGAAAAAGAGGAAGCATCGAACCATATATGTAATACTCCTATATTGGCAGTAAGAGCTAGTACCGTCCGAAAACACTACAGTACAGATATATCAATAAACACGTACGAAAGAAAAGGAACACACACGTTTATAAATAAACATGTACACTACACATATACAAAAACGGCACTCAAGTATACAATACATTGACAAAATCGGTACTAGAATATCTCGCTTTGGTTTCGGAATGCTTACACATTGAGAAGTTAGCTTACTGCCAATATAGAAGTATTACATATTTGCATCTAAGAAAAGGCAGTATTGCCAAGTTTTGAATTTGAAAAAGCACCAAATTTTTATTGGTGTATTTTATGGACTTTATATGCATACATAATTTTATTGTAAGGATGCCGATTCAAATTAATAAAAATCCATGGTTCCCGCCCCACGGTCGATTTCTTCTGGCATGATTGAAGATGCTGCCATATATTTTGTTGCCGCTTATGATTGTCACTGTGCCATGATTTTTTTTTTTAATTTTTGTAAAGTTGCTTACCACACTTACGATTGCTATAACTTTTGCTCCCATTTTTTTAAGATTTTCAAATTTGGTGTCTTCAAACAAAAAACAAAAGCACCAAAAACGCACCAAGCACCAAACTCAAAAATTTTTGCGTTTTGAATACCCACTAAATTTGGTGCGAAAAGCATCAAGTTTGCAACAGTGAATGTCAACAAAAGTATTTTATGACGTCAGAGGTTGGGTGGATGCTGTCAAATCGACGAAGAGATTATTTTAGAGATATTTTCTGGATCGTGATAAATAACAGCAAAGAAATGTCTGTTTCGCTTCATGCATATTATGCACAAAACAAAATCCAACTTCAACAAATCAACATTCAATCAATTGCGTTAGACTTGAATACATGCGTACATATGTGCATAACTATGTTCAAATTAGAATTGATATGGTAAAGTACTTTAGCGCTGTTTTTTATCGGAATCCTGCCTCTGTCTCGCCGTATTCCATTTTTCTAACGCTGTAGTGGCATGCGCAAACAACAGCAAATCAATGATGTACATACATATGTATGTCTATTTGTTGGGCTTCATGGGAATTCAGCATATTGTTTTCGCGAAGTTGATAAATTAGAAACTGCGTTAAAGGCTGAGTTTTTTGGCTTATACAAAGTGGAATTTCGTTACTAAATATACAAAAAAAGAAAATATTTAAAATGACAGAATAGTGCGAAGTGTTTAAAAATGCCTAAGGCTAAATGAAACTTGTCAAGACAAACGAGAGCTGCAAGGGCAATGGCCCGTAATCGGAGAATAGTAGCGGCGGCGCGAATAGAAACGATGCCTGCAATCGGAATTAGATCTGCGTTTATTTATCGACCTCAAATCAATTATATAGGTGATTTTTACAATAAAAGTCTATCTACAAATATCAGTGCCATACCTATCAGTGTCAGTGAAAAATATAATATCGTTGCCGCAGTCCCAAATAGAGTTGCTCAGACCGCCCGGCACAGTGCGGTTTTTTACTGACAGTGCTGCTTCAGTGTTCGTTCCGAAATTTTTTTATACACTCTAAAAACTGTATGTAAAACTGCTACTGAAAAGTGTTTATTTTCAAACAAAATTTGTGTAAGTATACGCATAAGATGTTCAAGACTGGATTTTTGAACATGAGATGTTTAAAATATACACATCAAGTATTTAAAATTGCAAACGTTTTTAATGCAAAAATACATTCCCAACTAAGAATAAAAATTAAGTACATTTTATGTATAATTTGGCTCTACGCGACAAATTTGGTATGCAAAAGTAAACAAGCAGTGTTTAATTTTATTAACACGGTGTCTAAATTTGCACACATTAGGAGAAGAAACTGGTACCTCTTTTAATATGCGTTACTTTAAACAAAAAACTTTTAGAGCAAATTTTAAACATTTGATGTGTAAACTGTGAAATTGTGAACACTAAGAAAATTCTATAGAAATGTTTGTAGTTTAGTTTAACTAATGATTTAACTATACTTTAAAATAGTTAAATTAACGGCCCGAAGGGTCAAATTCACAGTGCTGTACTGAAAATCTGTAGCTAACTGCCGATTCTGAGTTAACTACGCCCTGTGAATTTGGCCGTAAGTGTTTAGAATTCAACAAACAAATTTCAAAATTGTTCTACGCCACACATATGGTAAGTAAAAGTTAAAAAGCAGTATTTAAATTGATTAACATGTTGTGCAAATTTGCATAAATTAAGAGAGGAAACTGGTTACCTTTTTTAATATGCTTGAATTTAAACAAAATTTTTTTAGAGTGTAGTTAACTCGGCAAAGATTTGTTTGTGTATTTCACTGACGAGCTGATGGTATTCTTGCAAGTTTTGTTTGATATGGAGAGAAAATTAATCGATTTGGTACGGAATTATCCAGAATTATATAATTTGGCAATAATTGCCAATTAATATCAGTAAAATAAGTCTTCTTGGTTTCAATGAACTTCATTTCACTGAAAGTACCAGACGACATGCTACGGATGTGTGTGAATTGGTATCGCTGATCGATGCTGATTGGCAATGATACCGAACTGATACGGCACTGATTTGTGAAGATAGATCTTAAGTTTTATTATTATTACCAATCGATTACAACACACTATATGTACATACATACGTACTAGGGTTACAGTGGCCGGCCAGATGAATCATGGATACTAATAAAGCCAAAATTCTTCCCCTGAAGAGGTTTTCCCATTTGAGTTTCAATACGGGTTCTCCTTCACTTTGTTGAAAAAGCGTCGCGAAGCACACCGGGTATTTGCTTATATATGTTATTTATATCTGTGTTCGTATGGAAAAGTAGCTTATGTCGAAAGGCTGGCTTTAGTATAATGCGGCATTCCCTTTATTCTTTAAACGACAAAGAATTTTTTGATGAGACTCAATAAGAATATTGACTTGCTGTATCGGAGCTATTTCTTGCACGTTTATTTGCCAAAAGTTCTCAACGGCTCACCGCCAGTGAGTCATTCGCAATCGTATGCTGCGAATGGCGATTTATACTAAAGCCAGCCTTTCGACATAAGCTACTTTTCCATACGAATACAGATATATAGATGTAGATATATGAGAACATATTGCATGGAATTGAATTTGCCATAACTCGAATGCGGAGCCAGCTATCAGGCTCATTTTTGGCAGGTGTATTTATCCTTATGTAGTGAATATATATTCTGAGCGTGAAGCAAACCTATCGGAAAAAGTTAAAAGTTTGAGCACTCCTCCTCCGAAACACCTTTCCAACAAAGCAACAATCATTCGAATCGGTTAAGAAACATAGGAGAAAATTGTTCCCAAATTATTCATTCTTGGCTATTTATACATAGAGATATAGATATGAGAACATATTGCATGGAACTGAATTTGCCATAACTCGACTTTCGGGTCCATTTTTGGCAGGTGTATTTATCCTTATTCAACCAAACTAACGTCAGCGGCTGACGTCCATATCCACAGTGGATCGATGCATGGCCCCGCCTTTAAGAATTTAACTCATGTTTAGTTTTCACACAACATTAACTAAACCAAACTCCAATTTTATTTCAAGACGTAGGGGTATAACTACAATAGGTATGAAAAGGCTTAAATTTCAATTTGAGTACTTATAAAAATTAATATATAAACAAGAGCAGAGAGATTATGCTTATAAGTATAAGTACGTGCTTATGTATGTATGTAAATTTATACTCGTAAACTAATTTAGTAAATTTTGGGCTAACGTTAGTTACAAAGAAAAAATTCAATTAAACAAATGCATTTAGGCGGAAGGCAACGAGAAATCTACAATTCATTTATTGAATTCTCCCCCTTTTTTTTTTGTACTTCACTTTAAGTTCAAAGAGCCAACCGATAAAAAGGAGACGCGGCAATATAAGTATTTGCCCGAGTTTCTGAGTACCTTTCGATTTGTACAAAAAAAATTATTGGAACTCTGCACACATCAAAACCCAAACAGAACCCACAAAACCCAAAATTATGTTCACTACTTTTCTTATTGCCGATACGTATTACTAAGAAAATATATAAAAGTTTAAGAGATCACTTACATCATAGCTCCCACGACGAAAGATCTTTCGATGCGCGTGTTGATGTGTGGTGATGCTGAAACTTGTATATTATGAGTGTTGCTGGTTTCGGTTAAGTGAATATATATAATTTCGAGATATTTTTGGTTGACTGCATGCAGAATTATTCTCCCCCTTTCTTTGTACAACAAATTTAGGCGCGTGTAACGCATTGTTCGTGCATTCAGAACTCTTTGTGTGCTTAACTAAAACCGAAGTTCTTCTTTTTTCTAACTTTCATACATATATGTACTTATGTGGTAATTTATTTCTCCACGCAGCTCCCGTCACTCTGAGCACAAAACTAGTCAATTATTCTTATACGGCTGAAGCCCTCACTAATGAGTATCGCGGGTTATATTTTCCCAATTTTCCAATTTTATTATATTTTCCCTTGGGGGGGGGAGAGTTAGTGAAGCGGCAGACAAACGCACCAAGTGTGGGGGCGGTTATTAGCACCACTATACGAGCACCCGTGGACGATTGCTGGCCAACTGACACCAGCACTACGGCGCAGGGGAAGGAAAGAAGGGCAGCTTTTTGCCAATCGCGGTATTTCCAATTTTGCACTCTGTTCGTAGCCCCTGAGTGGGCTCGGTGTGGATTTTTCGTTACCTTTGGAGCGTTAATTGCGTGCCAGATCTACACAGGAATACTAAGAAAATACGCCGAATTGTGAGATGTGCCAGAGAGACTTACCCTATAGGAGATGGCACCCAAATGGGATACAATTGGTGTCCGAACCCAAGGCAGCCCTACTCGTCTTTTCCTCGTACATACGACAAAGGGGATGGGTGGCAACTTTGTACGCAAAATGAAATGCGGTTTCCTCGTAGCTGGTGGCTACTTTGGGCCAAAGAAATTCCTAGAATTCATGCCCTTAGCGCAAAACAAAAACCACATTTTTATTGCTGCAATCCGTACTTACTTTTTCTCGGTATTGAACGCAATTCAGCCCAGGTGTGTTGAGAAATAGCTTTTGTACAATATTTCCGAATAAAACTAGCGCTTGAAAACTTTAATAAAATTCCACGTGTTAACACTTCACCTGGGGAAGATCGGGGCGCCGTAGTAAGCGTATGCGAGCACTACCGATCTGATTGAAATCCACGAGAAAAAGGCTGAAGTTAATCGGTACTTCAAAAAGGAAACCTCCTTTGGCGGAAAACTTTCCTCTCCCAAGTTGACAAAAGAAAAATACAAAGCAATAAACGTCCTCTTAAAGCAAATTCTCCACTGACTTTTACTCTTGCCACAAGAAAAAAAACGAACGATAGGTGGCGACACCAGCTGCCTGAAAATATGAGAATGAAATGGGGTTGCCAGCTTATGGGTTCGACATCCATTTCTAGAGCACGTTATCTTTGTAGGGCGACAAGCGACACTACAAGTCCCCCCCGCCAAGATCACACTTTACGGGGAAGCAACCAGCAAGGGTGATCAACGCTTGGAGCGAACATTTCTCCAATAATAAGGAAACTATTGCTTTATATCCTTGGCGTGAAATTTACCAACAGGGCGGCCTTGCAAACCCTCAAGCTCATAGTAACAATTGCCAAGTTTACGTCTTATTCTAGCCTTTAGGAAAGTGGGAGCTAGCTTCGCGGTGAGACCTTTGGAAAAATTACTTTGCTGGAAATTACGACGGTACACTTCTTGGCCGACCGCGAAAGACACATTGCGACACCTCAAGTTAACGACCTTTCATTGCGGCTGTGCTGGTTTCTCATACAGTCAGCCGCTTTTGTTCTCAAAATATTAAATGAATCGTCCTTATCAAAATGAACTGAATGATCCTCAAGTACGCTTGACTTGCGAAGAAGCTCGTATGTAGATCCATGGGTGATCATATGTTGGCCAAAGACAAGTCGATACGGGGTGGTGTTAATGGCAGTGTGGAAGCTCGAACGCAGCGAACAGCAAATACTACTGAGTTGAGCGTCCCAATTGGACTGGTCAGGGTGAATGTACGCTTTTATAGCCGACAGTACGGAGCGGTTTACCCTTTCGGAGGCGTTCGCTTGAGGAGCATAAATAGCAGTGTACGAGTGGTGGATTCCATATTTATCAAGCAACGCGTTAAAGACCGTTAATTTGAACTGAACTCCGTTGTCAGATACCATCACCTCGGGCACTCCGAAGCACTGGAACAAATCTTCCTCCATAAAACGCACAATAGATTCTGCTGTCATTTTCCTGACAGGCCTCAAAAAGGGAAACTTTGAGAAGTGGTCCAGCACTACCAAAATGGCAATGTTTCCTGAGCGCGATCTAGGATACGGACCTAAAAAGTCGATAAATAACCTTTGAAAGAATCTGGAGGTTTCGGTTGGATTTGCCAATGGAGGGCGTAGCACACGAATGGGGTGTTTGGTGCACTTGCAAATAGAGCAGCTATTTACGTAGTCTTTCACATCAGTGACTAAATTTGGCCAGTAATAAAAACGACGTAATCTCTCTAGGTGTTTTATTTATGCCTCGTTGAGATGCAACAGGGTCATCATGCGCCAATTTCAGGGCTGTTGGGACCAGGTCTCGTGGAAGCCACAATTTCCATGCCAAATCATCGGCTACCTTTTCTCCGGGTGCATGCTCCGAACGGCGGTACACAAATTTGTCAATAACTTTGACATCTGGTAAATGTGAACGGTTCTCCACAACCTTAGCCTTCAACTTCTCATATTCCTCAGAGTTAAAGTGCTCGGAATCCAAATCTATAAAATGCTCAACATTAAGTGCAGACAAATCCTCAGTGAACGTGCGTGACAAAGCATCTGGTACCACGTTCCGAGTACCCTTCCTATGCTGTATCTTGAATAGCCCTGCAGCTTGAGAGCCCAACGAGCTAAGCGGCTACTAAGATCGGACTGGGACATTAGCCACTTCAACGAGGCGTGGTCTGTGACTACGGTGAAGTCATGAGCTTCCACATACGCTCTAAACTTTTTAATACTCATGATGGCAGCTAGACATTCCTTTTCTGTCACCGAATAACTACGTTGACACTTATTGAGCTTGCGGGACATAAACGCGATGGGAATCTCATCGCCGAAACTATTAATTTGCATGAGGACTCCCCCACCTCCAGTGTGACTGGCGTCACAATGGATAAAAAAAGGCGTGGTGAAATCCGGACTGTGCAAGACAGGGGCCTCGGTCATATGAGTTTTCAACGCTTCAAAGGATTTCTGAGCATCAGCCGTCCATTCAAACTTCCGTTTTTGCTTAAGAGCGTCAGTCAGAGGAGAAGCGATAGAAGCGTAATTTTTGATAAACTTATGATACCACCCGGTCATTCCGAGGAAACGGCGTAACTGTTTGACAGAGCGAGGAACTGGATATTCAGTGATTGCGGCGAATTTATCAGGATTCCTCCTGATCGTACCATTGCCGATAACATGTCCTAGATAGTGCACTTGCTTCAAGCAAAATTTGCTTTTTTGCACATTGATCGTTAGACCAGCTTTTCCTATCTCGCATGCGACCGCTTTTAAGACGCCAAGTTGCCGCTCGAAGGTATCAGAAACAATAAGTAAATCGTCTAAATAAATGAAGACTTCATTGCGCAACTGAGCCGGGATTATCTTGTCCATTAATTTTGACATCGTCTATGGCGCGTTGCACAGACCAAAGGGCATTACCGTGTATTGGTAGAGCGGCCTGCCTGGCACGCTAAATGCGGTCTCGTCGCGCGACCTAGGATCCAAGGGAATTTGCCAAAAGGATTTGAATCCAGGCTAGTTATGTATTCCGCCTTGGGTAAGCGACTAAGTATGCCGTCTATAAACGTCATGGGGTATGTATCCTTGACTGTTACCGCGTTAAGCTTTCTACTATCTAGGCAGATGCGGACCTTACCCGGTTTTTTAACTAATACGACGGGAGAATGCATCCTATCCAACTCGTCATACATTAGTTTTTCTATAGCTGGGGAGACTGGATAAAGGCGTTGTTTGATTGGGGTAGCCCCATTAACGTCAATCGTATGCATAAGCACTGACGTGCAACCCAAACCTTTTCCTCAAAAGAGGGGAATTGGTTAATAACTAAACTTATCTGGTTTCGTTGCTCAGAATTTAGCGTACGCATCAGATATTTTGGCAGTAGGTCAAAGCTATTCCAAAAATCAATGCCTAGGTATAGATCTTTGGATAAAGTAGGCACTAGGTAGAACAATATCGGTTTCGTTTCGCCTTGATATGTAACTGCCGTCGTCAGCTTGCCAATGACCTTCTGCGCGTTGCCATCGGCAGTCCGAACAACAAACGACATTGGTTGATATGCTGTCAAGGATTCGATCAATTCACGAGCGAAGTCACTACCTATGCAACTAATGGATGCTCCGGTGTCCATTAGACCTACAATTGTTCGCCCTAGCAGGGACACTTGTGCGTAAGGACGGAAATCCTGCGTTCTTCCTATCACTGCTGCTACTAGTTTTTTTCTTTCTGCCTTACGCTTTCTGTTAATATGTACGTGTGATGGATGCTTATAAATATAAGTACGTGCTTATGTATGTATGTAAATTTATACTCGTAAACTAATTTAGTAAATCTTGGACTAACGTTAGTTACAAAGAAAAATTCAATTATACATATGCATTTAGGCGGACGGCAGCGAGAAATCTACAATTCATTTATTTAATTCTCCCTTTTTTTTTGTACTTCACTTTAAGTTCAAAGAGCCAACCGATAAAAAAGGAGACGCGGCAATATAAGTATTTGCGCGAGTTTCTTAATACCTTTCGATTTGTACAAAAAAATTATTGGAACTCTGCACACATCAAAACCGAAACAGAACCCACAAAACCCAAAATTATGTTCACTACTTTTCTTATTGCCGATACGTATTACTAAGAAAATATATAAAAATTTAAGAGATCACTTACATCATAGCTCCCACGACGAAAGATCTTTCGATGCGCGTGTTGATGTGTGGTGATGCTGAAACTTGTATATTATGAGTGTTGCTGGTTTCGGTTAAGTGAATATATATAATTTCGAGATATTTTTGGTTGACTGCATGCAGAATTATTCTCCCCCTTTCTTTGTACAACAAATTTAGGCGCGTGTAACGCATTGTTCGTGCATTCAGAACTCTTTGTGTGCTTAACTAAAACCGAAGTTCTTCTTTTTTCTAACTTTCATACATATATGTACTTATGTGGTAATTTATTTCTCCACGCAGCTCCCGTCACTCTGAGCACAAAACTAGTCAATTATTCTTATACGGCTGAAGCCCTCACTAATGAGTATCGCGGGTTATATTTTCCCAATTTTCCAATTTTATTATATTTTCCCTTGGGGGGGGGAGAGTTAGTGAAGCGGCAGACAAACGCACCAAGTGTGGGGGCGGTTATTAGCACCACTATACGAGCACCCGTGGACGATTGCTGGCCAACTGACACCAGCACTACGGCGCAGGGGAAGGAAAGAAGGGCAGCTTTTTGCCAATCGCGGTATTTCCAATTTTGCACTCTGTTCGTAGCCCCTGAGTGGGCTCGGTGTGGATTTTTCGTTACCTTTGGAGCGTTAATTGCGTGCCAGATCTACACAGGAATACTAAGAAAANACCAACAAACACGAATACTAAGAAACTACGCCGAATTGTGAGATGTGCCAGAGAGACTTACCCTATAGGAGATGGCACCCAAATGGGATACAATTGGTGTCCGAACCCAAGGCAGCCCTACTCGTCTTTTCCTCGTACATACGATAAAGGGGATGGGTGGCAACTTTGTACGCAAAATGAAATGCGGTTTCCTCGTAGCTGGTGGCTACTTTGGGCCAAAGAAATTCCTAGAATTCATGCCCTTAGCGCAAAACAAAAACCACATTTTTATTGCTGCAATCCGTACTTACTTTTTCTCGGTATTGAACGCAATTCAGCCCAGGTGTGTTGAGAAATAGCTTTTGTACAATATTTCCGAATAAAACTAGCGCTTGAAAACTTTAATAAAATTCCACGTGTTAACACTTCACCTGGTGAAGATCGGGGCGCCGTAGTAAGCGTATGCGTGCACTACCGATCTGATTGAAATCCACGAGAAAAAGGCTGAAGTTAATCGGTACTTCAAAAAGGAAACCTCCTTTGGCGGAAAACTTTCCTCTCCCAAGTTGACAAAAGAAAAATACAAAGCAATAAACGTCCTCTTAAAGCAAATTCTCCACTGACTTTTACTCTTGCCACAAGAAAAAAAACGAACGATAGGTGGCGACACCAGCTGCCTGAAAATATGAGAATGAAATGGGGTTGCCAGCTTATGGGTTCGACATCCATTTCTAGAGCACGTTATCTTTGTAGGGCGACAAGCGACACTACAAGTCCCCCCCGCCAAGATCACACTTTACGTGGAAGCAACCAGCAAGGGTGATCAACGCTTGGAGCGAACATTTCTCCAATAATAAGGAAACTATTGCTTTATATCCTTGGCGTGAAATTTACCAACAGGGCGGCCTTGCAAATCCTCAAGCTCATAGTAACAATTGCCAAGTTTACGTCTTATTCTAGCCTTTAGGAAAGTGGGAGCTAGCTTCGCGGTGAGACCTTTGGAAAAATTACTTTGCTGGAAATTACGACGGTACACTTCTTGGCCGGCCGCGAAAGACACATTGCGACACCTCAAGTAAACGACCTTTCATTGCGGCTGTGCTGGTTTCTCATACAGTCAGCCGCTTTTGTTCTCAAAATATTAAATGAATCGTCCTTATCAAAATGAACTGAATGATCCTCAAGTACGCTTGACTTGCGAAGAAGCTCGTATGTAGATCCATGGGTGATCATATGTTGGCCAAAGACAAGTCGATACGGGGTGGTGTTAATGGCAGTGTGGGAGTTGGGCGTCCCAATTGGACTGGTCAGGGTGAATGTACGCTTTTATAGCCGACAGTACGGAGCGGTTAACCCTTTCGGAGGCGTTCGCTTGAGGAGCATAAATAGCAGTGTACGAGTGGTGGATTCCATATTTATCAAGCAACGCGTTAAAGACCATTGATTTGAACTGAACTCCATTGTCAGATACCATCACATCGGGCACTCCGAAGCACTGGAACAAATCTTCCTCCATAAAACGCACAATAGATTCAGCTGTCATTTTCCTGACAGGCCTCAAAAAGGGAAACTTTGAGAAGTGGTCCAGCACTACCAAAATGTCAATGTTTCCTGAGCGCGATCTAGGATACGGACCTAAAAGGTCGATAAATATCCTTTGAAAGAATCTGGAAGTTTCGGTTGGATTTGCCAATGGAGGGCGTAGCACACGATTGGTGTGTTTGGTGCACTTGCAAATAGAGCAGCTATTTACGTAGTCTTTCACATCAGTGACTAAATTTGGCCAGTAATAAAAACGACGTAATCTCTCTAGCGTTTTATTTATGCCTCCATGAGATGCAAGGAGGTCATGATGAGCCAATTTCAGGGCTGTTGGGACCAGGTCTCGTGGAAGCCACAACTTCCATGCCAAATCATCGGCTACCTTTTCTCCGGGTGCATGCTCCGAACGGCGGTACACAAAT
The DNA here is from genome assembly GCF_001687245.7 of Rhagoletis zephyria. Lineage (NCBI taxonomy): Eukaryota > Metazoa > Arthropoda > Insecta > Diptera > Tephritidae > Rhagoletis > Rhagoletis zephyria. Next base: position 315,427 of record NW_016157280.1, read on the forward strand.
TTATCAATAACTTTGACATCCGGTAAATGTGAACGGTTCTCCACAACCTTAGCCTTCAACTTCTCATATTCCTCAGAGTTAAAGTGCTCGGAATCCAAATCTATAAAATGCTCAACATTAAGTGCAGACAAATCCTCAGTGAACGTGCGTGACAAAGCATCTGGTACCACGTTCTGAGTACCCTTCCTATGCTGTATCTTGAACGAATAGCCCTGCAGCTTGAGATCCCAACGAGCTAAGCGGCAACTAAGATCGGACTGGGACATTAGCCACTTCAACGAGGCGTGGTCTGTGACTACGGTGAAGTCATGACCTTCCACATACGCTCTAAACTTTTTAGTACTCATGATGGCAGCTAGACATTCCTTTTCTGTCACCGAATAACTACATTGACACTTATTGAGCGTGCGGGACGTAAACGCGATGGGAATCTCATCGCCGAAACTATTAATTTGCATGAGGACTCCACCAATTCCAGTGTGACTGGCGTCACAATGGATAAAAAAAGGCGTGATGAAATCCGGACTATGCGNAATGGATAAAAAAAGGCGTGATGAAATCCGGACTGTGCAAGACAGGGGCCTCGGTCATATGAGTTTTCAACGCTTCAAAGGATTTCTGAGCATCAGCCGTCCATTCAAACTTCCGTTTTTGCTTAAGAGCGTCAGTCAGAGGAGAAGCGATAGAAGCGTAATTTTTGATAAACTTATGATACCACCCGTTCATTCCGAGGAAACGGCGTAACTGTTTGACACAGCGAGGAACTGGATATTCAGTGATTGCGGCGACTTTATCAGGATCCGTGCTGATCGTACCATTGCCGATAACATGCCCTAGATAGTGCACTTGCTTCAAGCAAAATTTGCTTTTTTGCACATTGATCGTTAGACCATCTTTTCCTATCTCGCATGCGACCACTTTTAAGACGCCAAGATGCCGCTCGAAGGTATCAGAAAAAATAAGTAAATCGTCTAATTAAATGAAGACTTCGTTGCGCAACTGAGCCGGGATTATCTTGTACATTAATTTTGACATTGTCTGTGGCGCGTTGCACAGACCAAAGGGCATTACCGTGTATTGGTAGAGCGGCCTGCCTGGCACGCTAAATGCGGTCTTGTCGCGCGACCTAGGATCCAAGGGAATTTTTCAAAGGGCGTCCTTCAAATCCAGGCTAGTTATGTATTCCGCCTTGGGTAAGCGACTAAGTATGCCGTCTATAAACGGCATGAGGTATGCATCCTTGGCTGTTACCGCGTTAAGCTTTCTACTATCTAGGCAGAGGCGGACCTTACCCGGTTTTCTAACTAATACGACGGGAGAAGACCAAGCACTAGACGACTCCTCGATAACTCCTAGCGAAACCATCCTATCCAACTCGTCATACATTAGTTTTTCTACAGCTGGGGAGACTGGATAATGACGTTGTTTGATTGGGGTAGCCCCATTAACGTCAATCGTATGCATAAGCACTGACGTGTGACCCAAACCTTTTTCCTCAAAAGAGGGGAATTGGTTAATAACTAAACTTATCTGGTTTCGTTGCTCAGAATTTAGCGTACGCATCAATGGGTCTTCCAAATTCAAAGACTGTACGCAGCTTCCCATCAGATATTTTGGCAGTAGGTCAAAGCTATTCCAAAAATCAATGCCTAGGTATAGATCTTGGGACTGCCGTCGTCAGCTTGCCAATGATCTTCGGCGCGTTGTCATCGGCAGTGCGAACAACAGACGACATTGGTTGGTATGCTGTCCAGGATTCGATTAATTCACGAGCGAAGTCACTACCTATGCAACTAATGGATGCTCCGGTGTCCATTAGACCTACAATTGTTCGCCCTAGCAGGGACACTTGTGCGTAAGGACGGAAATCCTGCGTTCATCCTATCACCGCTGCTACTAGTTTTTTTCTTTCTGCCTTACGCTTTTTGTTATAGGCTATTCTGTGCAGATGCGATCGGGACTTAGCAGTGGGCAGTTTAGGGCTTGAAGGTTTAGCGCTACAAATTCTCGAATCTGTTCTAATGAGCGTATGAATCGGACGGTCAGGGATTGTCGGAAGGTCGGGAATTTTGGTACTAGGATATGGGGGCGCATCTGCTACTCCGTGTTGGTCGCTTTGGAGGTGACTTGTTTGCGTGCACTTTTCAAGGGTGCACGCCCTTGAAAGTTTTTTTGACTACATTTGCTGCAGGTGGGCCTATAAGTATTTGGTTGTCCGCAACCGTAGCAAAATACACGGCGTTCGGCTATACAATCTTGGTACAGATGCCCTTGTCCTCCGAAATTCCAACATTCTATGAACACTGCAGATAACTCATGATCTTCTTCATCACTGGCCTCGCTTGCTAGTGCTTCTGGGGAAGGAATCTCAACTTCATTGACGCGTCTACGGCCTAGACCTCGATGCGGCGATACCTGGCGTTTAGGCAAAGTCTGCAAAAATATTTCTCGTGTGCGTACAAGATGACGCAACTCAGCAAAGGACTTAGAAGGCTCGTAAAGAATTTCCCGCTGGATTTCAGGCAGCAAATTCGACCGTAGGATTTCTAAGAGTGAATATTCCGACAATGGTCTCGAAAGCCTATCGTTGAGGACTAGAATGGCTTCATAAAAATGGTCAAACGATTCTCCTTGTTTCTGTTTACGTTGCAGCATCTCGTTTCGAATGCTATGATCAGTCCGATCATCTTTATAATGGCCTCTTAGCGCACTACGCAAACCATTCCATTCCACAACAGAAACACTTTTATGGTAACGCCAAACCCATTCACTGGCGCTGCCTTCAAAAATATTACTGGCATTTCTAGCCAGCAAGTCGAAGTTTCCGTCGAGCGTCTGTTTTGTCAGGGCCTCGATGCGGTAAATAAAATCATCAACCGACAACGAGGACCTGCCTGAAAGTTTCCAATTCGAAATAATCTGGCTAATGCGATCCGGGCGCAATTCTGTAAGGTTGTTTTGTATCTCCAAAGGCAAATTCCTTGTAATAGCTCCTCCAGCCAGATTCAAAGTAGGATCTGTTGCACGCGGGGGTAATCCCAAAATTTGTTGGAAAGTTTGGTGCTCCACTTCCGGTAGTGTCTGCATCCCAACATTGGATGCTCCCTTCTCTCATGAAACACGAGAGGATAATCGAACCGAAAGCCTATCGAATCCAGTTTCTAGTGTTCGAGTCAGAAGCTCGGTTTGCCTAGCAGTAGCAGCAATTAAGGCATCTTCTATTGCCTTTTACATACCTCCGCTACCCTGTGTATCACGGGCTGCTGAATCGGTGCATCCGGGGGGAACACTATTACTATCTTCACCAGCGGGAGCCATAGCCAGTTCCTTAGGAGTTAGGGTGCGCTTGGTTTGAGATCTGGTATTATGTATCTTAGACGGAGTGTGCGAGGGTGCGCTAGTGGACTGGCTTGGAGGAGGGACGTCCAGTAAGTTCGACGTTAAAGCGTGCAATACCTTTTTGCAAACTGGGCCAACTTTAGTGGGATTGGTCCCTACTTTGGTATTAAAGAAAACTCTATGGAAGGTATGGTCGCAAATGGTTTTAATCAGTTGAGCTTGGTGCTCTATAACATTGGTGCAAATAAAGCAATGGGCTTGGGCGTCATCGGCACTTGTTAAGTCTTCACTGCTATGCCTTACTGACATTTCAAAACNTAGTTAATACGGGGGCTAACACACATACCTGTGTGAATGTGCTGACGCCGCACTTCCCCAAACACGCGCATAACCAGTGCGGGTAATTGAACTCTCATGCAAAAATAATCGAACATACGTTAGCATAATTGAATCTATGGGAAGCGCAGCGTCAGCAGTTAATTCAGCCGGTTAGACAGTAAGTCATAGTATTAAGAAATATGTTGCATTCATTCCGTTTGGGACAGCAGAAGCAGATGGTAAATATACTTGTACAAAACTAATTATTGTCTTTTATTTTAGGAAGGACAACTCGGGGCCGCCGTGCGGCCCCCAACTTTAACTTTTTAGGGCTCACGGATGTGAGCTCGATGACTTATATAATTTCGGGATATTTTTGGTTGACTGCATGCAGAATTATTCTCCCCCTTTTTTTGTAGAACAAATTTAGACGCGTGTAACGCATTGTTCGTGCATTCAGAACTCTTTGTGTGCTTAACTAAAACCGAAGTTCTTATTTTTTCTAACTTTCATACATATATGTACTTATGTGGTAATTTAGTTCTGCCACGCAGCTCCCGTCACTCTGAGCACAAAACTAGTCAATTATTCTTAAACGGCTGAAGGCCTCAATAATGAGTATCGCTGGTTATATTTTCCCAATTTTCCAATTTAATTATATTTTCCCTTGGGGGGAGAGTTAGTGAAGCGGCAGACAAACGCACCAAGTGTGGGGGCGGTTATTAGCACCACTATACGAGCATCCGTGGACGATTGCTGGCCCACTGACACCAGCACTACGGCGCAGGGGAAGCAAAGAAGGGCAGCTTTTTGCCAATCGCGGTATTTCCAATTTAGCACTCTGTTGGTAGCCCATGAGTGGGCTCGGTGTGGATTTTTCGTTAGCTTTGGAGCGCTAATTGCGTGCCAAATCTACACAGGGATACACCAACAAACACGAATACTAAGAAACTACGCCGAATTGTGAGATGTGCCAGAGAGACTTACCCTATAGGAGATGGCACCCAAATGGGATACAATTGGTGTCCGAACCCAAGGCAGCCCTACTCTTCTTTTCCTCGTACATACGACAAAGGGGATGGGTGGCAACTTTGTACGCAAAATGAAATGCGGTTTCCTCGTAGCTGGTGGCTACTTTGGGCCAAGGAAATTCCTAGAATTCTTGCCCTTAGCGCAAAACAAAAACCACATTTTTATTGCTGCAATCCGTACTTACTTTTTCCTGGTATTGAACGCAATTCAGCCCAGCTGTGTTGAGAAATAGCTTTTGTACAATATTTCCGAATAAAACTAGTCGATATTTTTGATTAAAAAAGTCCAAAAATTAGACATAATAACTTTTATTGAAAATGAGATCAGAATTGCTAAAATATGTCCTTATTTTTGTTAAGGGACAAAATTTTATCAACGCTTGTTTTCTTTAAGCAGCATCTGCGCTCGGAAATTATTTGCCCTGCTTTGCTAAATGTCCCTTCCGACTCACAAGATGAAAAAGGTACCGCCGGCTTTTACTCTTACTGAATAATGTATGTATGAGTGGAAACTATCGATAGTGCTTACAAAACCATCGATGTTTTCGATAGTCGAAAACCATCGATACTATCGACAGTGCCATCGATAGTTTTCCAGCTCTACTCTGTTGTTGTGGAATGTACTTTGAATGAACTAGCACGGACGGTGTGACCATATCTCGCACTATGCCACAAAAATGTTTTCTATTTCACTTAATAGTCTGTTAAAAGTAAAATATCGCGCAATGCTGCACAAAATTCCAACTAACAATGAGCCCCGTACCTGAAACACAGACTACAATATACCCGGTCAGCTAGATCACCCCAGCTGTTATATTCAAAATTTAACTCTTCAATATCCGAGCGACAATTCTTTATCTACACTATCCGTCTTTGGAATAGCTATCCATCGGCATTAAGACTAATTACAAACACCGTGCGTTTTAAATGCGAGCTTTACAAATTTTATGTCTAACGACCTGTCTCCTGACCTCTCCTAATTATCTATATTATTCCTTCCTTTGCTTCTTTCATCTAAGAATATATATGTAATTTTACTATATCTACATAAGTTTTCTATTCTGTAGTTGCTAATACATACGGTGACCATATTAACCAACGTAAAATAAAGGACTTTTTTCAAAATGGGAATACGTACATGCAACTTGTATGATAAGAGGGCCTTACCCATGTCGTAATTTAAATCAAATATTTACCAGTTAACTATATTATTTAATTGTACAAGTTCCCCTGCTACAGCGAAAAATTAAGCCAAATCCTTTTCAAGGACTTCGCCATCCTTTGCTACCAAAATGCGTTTACCATAATTCATAATGCACGACGAAGCCAGCACACAGTGGTTCAAAATTGGAATTTAATGTTCATAATGCACCGGAGCCTTAATTTTTCAACCAATTTTTTTACTAAAAAGCAAAACGAAAAAAAGAATTTTGGTGAACATTTTTTATAACATTTAAAAATTTTTTTTTGTGTATCTTTCTTTTTGTTTTCAACTAGTTTTTGTTTTGTAACATTTATTAACTGGAACAGCATTTTGCACAAAACAATTTAATGTAATCAAATAAAAATACAGAAATCAGGCTCCAATGAATTACGAACACTAAATGCCAGTTTTGAACCACTGTGCAGCAGGGGGTTTATTGTTCTCTTTCAATGGAACTGGAAACTCAGCGTGCAACACGGTCCTGGGCACAACTTTCCCTTTATAGATTTATAGATTGTAATTAAATAGAAACCCTAAGAGGGATGCGAAAGAAACTGGCGACAGTTTTCATTATATTTTATCAGGGACATTTTTATTTTTCATATTCCGCGTTTAAAAGTTTACCTCTGATAAATGCAGAGCCGATTTAAAGGACAGTTTAAGAAATAAAGGACAAAAGGCGTCCTTTATTTTTAAAAAAATTATAAAGGACAGGGAGTTAAAAAAAGGGCTGTCCTTTGAAATAAAGGACGGATGGTCACCGTACTTATACCCAATAACGGCGCTGAAATATAGCTAATGGCTGTTGCGTTGAAATCAATAAATAAATAAAAATAAAATATAGTATTATTACATACATACATATATACAGCTACATACGTTACCTAAACCCACTTCAATTGCAGAACGAACCTTTCCTTGCTTAAAACAAAATGAAAGCACTAATTCCCATTTCTTTTAAACTACATACTAAAATTAAAAGTGCAGTAATCCTCGCTTACTTTAATCACCTGCTCCGTCAAAAACTATTGCATAAAAATTACAAGTAAATTTCCTTGTGTAACTCAACGCGGTTAATTGGTTTCCCCCCACAATTGGTTTAAAATATGTTATCAAAAAGAAATATACCTTTAACTTTCCCGCGTTAATTGCAGAAAGCAATTATGTAACAATGCAAGTATACATATTTATAAACAATAATAATTCTGAGTTGTTTATGTTCCACTGAGTGGAATAAGCAATAGTTATTGGTCATATGTGCATACATATGTAACATTTTAAATACTCACCAAATAAGTTTTGGGAAGTTTTTCTACAAACTTTAGTCGTCCTGAGCAGGAGTTGAAATTCGTTACTGTGACATTAAAAAATACATCAAAGGCAATTAAAGAATGCCGCGGTATCAATATAGAAAAAAGAATTGACGCTTCTTTTCCTGGAATAATTTGACCTCCAAGTATTACGTTATGCTCGCTTCCATTTTTATACCGTTCTTCATGCCTTAAAACAAAATTGACATTAGATCAATATTAACATACAGTTATATAAAATAAACTTACTTTAAAAACAGTTTGTAATCAATGTTATTGCGTGGTAACTTAACATCCAAGCTTGCATACAAACGTGAATCGTCCCAAATCTTTTCTTCTGAGTGGAAGCGGGACAACACTAAATGTAATATATTCGTGGCTCCCGAATCACCGACATTCCGACCACTGTTAAAGGCTATAATACCTTCGGTATGACCTTGCAATGATCGCCATGTAACATTTGAGGCAAAGTTTAAATTTGGGTGTGCCGAGGTTTTGAGCTTCATATTCCCATCGTATTCTACTTTGGACTCGTCGTCAGAGTTTGTCAGCCTTCCTTGAAAATGTATGCTTTCGATCTTGTTTGCCTGAAACTGAATAAATCGTAATATAACAAACTAAACCTTTAATGTATTCGAACTCAGATTGAAAATTTAACAAATATCGCAAATACAAATCGAAGGCCACCTTATCTGAAAAAATAATATTAAAGTGCCTTTGCTAATAAAACCTGCATTCAGAATTGTGATGGGCAAAATTGTATTTACTTAGGGTACTCACAGTTCTATATTATCTACTGTGTTAATTTTGCCACCTGGTAACTTTAAAACATTTTACCATGTGGTAACTTTGTTTGTTGTTGGTTCCCATACTAATTAGAGATAACACTTTTGGGCAAAATTACTAGACTTTGTCTCATGTTTATGTTCTGTGTTAAACTGGCATCTATCGCTGCTTGTACATACATACATGAATTTCGCTTTGGGCGCAGCGCTGCTTGTACATAAGTTTCTCTTTGCGCCTGCCTGGAGCTGGCAAAGGTTATTTTTTTTTTTTTTTTTCGCTGTGCTAGCTGAGTATAAAAAAGAGAAGAGAGAATAGAGAGAAATATGTATGTGGTTTGTTGATGCTCTCTAAACACAAACGCGTGAAAGGCAAACGGTCTAGCAATGCGTGGTATTGTTGATCAACTTAATACTTTATTTAAACATAAGGGTTGCTCACAGTTCGAGTGTGTTATCTTGTTAAAGTTGCCACCTTTTAACTTTAGAAGTAAACTGTGAGTACCCTAACTAAGTATTACGTACTAAGTACAAAAGTATTTAGGTATTTGTGTTGTGATAAGTAGCAAAGTACTATTTACTTTAGTATTTTGGATGTTGCTAAATAGCAAGTATGCTAAATACTTTGTCTAAAAGTATTTAGTTAGTTTCACCTAACGAAGCACCGCGTACGTAAGTACTTTGAGACCTTGGCTTCACTAACTACCGATAAAAAAGCAAGGAAAATTTAAAAAATACTAAAATCATTTTAACTGGGTCATTTAAGTAGGTATATATACCTATGTATGGATGATATAATAGCTCTAATCCAATACTTTTCGTGTAAAATCCTGTAAAAATGTCAAACAGCAAAATTACTCTCTGAAGTAAGAATAAAAAGTGAGTAATAGCAAAAAGGACGGTAACAAAAAAAAACATCGGGTAAAATCTTGCAACTTCATTCTCTACGCCACTCTCAAAAATCGCTCTCATTTACAGGATTTTGGAATATGGGATCATTTTTCCTGTAACTTCCTGCAAGTTCGTGTAAAAACATGAGTAAGAGGAAATGCCGAACAAATCAATTTAGCTTCCCATTTTGCAAACGAAAGATACATATAACGTACATATTCATGACTTTAAGGTAAACCTATGGACAGATGACGCCGAACCACAGATTATACTCCTAAAAGAAAAACTAAATTTAGAAATATATACAAATAGAAATGCTCAAACTACTAGCTCAAAAACAGTAATTGATGCGGTGTTTTCAAGATATTTTACAAGTATCATATTTTGTCAATCACACCGATTATTTCATGTATTAAAACTATTAAAAATGAAAACGAATAAAAGAATTTTAATCAGCAAAATGAATAAAATTAAGTGAAATTAATGTTTAATTCCTAACCTAACCTAAATATGTATGTATGTAACTGAATTGCCTAATGATGGGTTTACATACGTATAAGTAGATAATCCTCATTTCCGAGCTAAACTCCCTAGTATTTTTAGTATTTTCTATGTTCTAGTTCACTTGTTTCATTTACATTATTTGCATATACTTCTCTGACCTAGTTATTAAAAAACGTTATTCTTCTAGAAACTTCTACCGACGTCGTTCACGTTTTATTAAGCTAATTTTTCGGGAATAAAACTATAATTTAAGTAAATTAAAACGTGTATTATTTTAATTCTCCTACAACAAACAATATCTCAGATTAAACCGATAACTTTTTGGTGTCCAACCTAGTTTTATCGATTATACTTGCGAAGAAGAGGAGGAATGTCAAATGTTAAATTAAACAAAAATTGAAGCTAGTAAGGAAAATAGGTTTGTAAATATGATGTATTATGGAACGAATTTCCGTCATCCCTTGTCAAATTTGGTTTGGAGACAAACCGGTTTCGGCGTTGTGCCATCTTCAGTGTCATTTTTCGTTTCGAAACCGGTTTGTCTCCAAACCAAATTTGACAAGGGATGACGGAAATTCGTTCCATAATACATCATACACCCACCCTGTCGGAAACAACAACAACCAAAAAGGAAAAGTTTGTAAAAGTATTTTTAATAAAATATTCAGTTAAAATATATTTAAATATCATAATACGTGTAGCAGAAAAAAGTGACTACGGTGGCAGAGAGAAAAAGCTTAACTTTTCCTCGAGTTGTGAGAATAACAAGCACAACCATTTTAGCAACTAACGAGCTTTTATTGAGTTCATATGTATTTATATATAAACGTACTTTTATGCTTTGCCGTACGCATATGTTTACACTTCAAATATCATGATGTAATGAAGAAGCCACATGAGATGCATATGGACGGCAGATACCAGACTTAACTAAAAAATCGAACTCTGTTTTCGCTATCTGAAATTTAATTGGATCTAAACGGCGCGGTTTTGCAAATAGTAATTCGCCATTACAAACAATTCGATGAACTGTTGAATGTTTCACAGACTAAGCGTAATCAGGTTCTGATAGTAAACAAGGAAAAGATCTGAGTAAATTTGTGTATTTGTCATCAAATGGAAACAATTTTGGAAATGATATTTTTCTATAACCAGAAATTGTNTTTTCGAGCTTAACTCCCTAATCTGTTATTAGAAAAAGAGATTAGCCATGCAAAATTATAATTAAAAATATCTCAGATTAAACCGATAACTTTTTGGTGTCCAACCTAGTTTTATCGATTATACTTGCGAAGAAGAGGAGGAATGTCAAATGTTAAAGTAAACAAAAATTGAAGCTAGTAAGGAAAATAGGTTTGTAAAGGTATCTTTAATAAAATATTCAGTTAAAATATATTTAAATATCATAATACGTGTAGCAGAAAAAAGCGACTACGGTGGCAGAGAGAAAAAGCTTAACTTTTCCTCGAGTTGTGAGAATAACAAGCACAACCATTTTAGCAACTAACGAGCTTTTATTGAGTTCATATGTATTTATATATAAACGTACTTTTATGCTTTGCCGTACGCATATGTTTACACTTCAAATATCATGATGTAATGAAGAAGCCACATGAGATGCATATGGACGGCAGATACCAGACTTAACTAAAAAATCGAACTCTGTTTTCGCTATCTTAAATTTAATTAGATCTAAACGGCGCGGTTTTGCAAATGGTAATTCGCCATTACAAACAATTCGATGAACTGTTGAATGTTTCACAGACCTAGCGTAATCAGGTTCTGATAGTAAACAAGGAAAAGATCTGAGTAAATTTGTGTATTTGTCATCAAATGGAAACAATTTTGGAAATGATATTTTTCTATAACCAGAAATTGTATTAACTGAAATATTTGTTAAAGGATCAATAAGACTCTTATTTTTTAAGTCAATTAAAAGCCCAAATTTCATTAAAAAATCAGCTCCTATTATTGGTTTTGCAATATCAGCTATAACAAAAACAAAAGGAAACTCCTTTCTCAAACAAGAATTTACATCTAGCAACTTTTAACCAAAAGTTTTGATGCTACTTCCGTTTACAGCAGTTAAAAATAAATCAGAAGATTTTCTAAATTCTTTAAATTTTGAAGATGGTAAAACAGTTATTTCTGCTCCACTAACAATAAGAGATTTCAAATTGTCAAATTATCCTTATCATAGATGAAGAGGCGACGAGACAATGGGTAGTTTTAGTTTCCCTTCGATTTATACGAACAAGGTTGTTCACATTTACGTGCCCTGCTTCCAAAGCGGTAATGATATCTACATAACCAATTAGGTGAGGCCGCTGTGGTGCAGTGGTAAGCAGTGCGCGCTTCCACTCCGCAGCACCTGGGTTCAAACCCTGGTCAAAGCAACATCGCAAAAAATATAGAAAAAGGTTTTTCCTTAACAGCGGTCGTCCCTCGGCAGGCAATGGCAAACCTCCGAGTGTATTTCTGCCATGAAAAACAGCTTCTCATAAAGATACAATCGCCGTTCGGAGTCGGCGTAAAACTGTAGGTCCCTCCGCTTTGTGTGACAACATCAAGGCGCACGCCACAAGTCGGAGGAGAAGCTCGGCTAAACTAACATATGTGTAAGCGCCAATCTATTATTATTATTATTAATTAGGTGATGTTGATCTACCTTGTGAATGATCCCGATTAAATTATCGTGATTGTCTCGAAAACGATGGTCAATCAAAAGCTTTATGCATCGAGCACACTTCTGCTGATAATTTGGAAAAACTTTCACACATAATAGATGTTACCTTAAGGAGATTGCCAATATCTTGTTCAACATTAACATTATTAAGATTTCTCGAACTGATAGAACAAACTTCATCTCTCTTACTGACCTCCCATAAATCATCTGCTAATTTAACTAAATTTGTTATATCACTGGTATTAGATGAGACAAGTGCAAAATTTAAGTTTTTAGGTGGTTTTCTTAACCATAACTTCTTAATAAGGTCTGTACTGAAATTTGAATTCGCAAGAAGTAGTAATGATCGATATAATTCTGAAGGCTTCATATCACCCATCTCAGTATCATACATGATTTTATCAAGTCTTTTACGCTCACTTAAAGAATTACGTTCAATCAAAATACGTTCCAAATACTCATACTTATATTTACAAGTGGATTTTGAATTATATCAAGTACAGTCAAAATAACTTCTTGCGACAATGAAATTATTAAATATTCATACTTGGTATTGTCCAAACTAATACCTTTTGAAGCGAATTGAGTTTCAGCATGTATAAACCATACTTCTGGATGGTCTAGCCACTAATTGGGCAATTTTATCGAGGTAGCAGATATTTCAAAATTTGATTGTGATGAAATTGATTGTGTCTGTATTTGTGATTGGATTTGTATCTGTGGCTCATGAGTTGTACCTGATGATACATTGACATTTTTTCTGGTAGGTGATCTTGACATCATTTTAAAAACTAAATATAATATAATACTTGTATGTGATAGTTTAAATTATTAACGAAAACGTTTCTTTCGTCCAATAACAATATAGTTGATATGACAGTTGTCGAATGATAATACTTCTCATAAATATAAGTATATGTGATGTAATTAAGTGAAGTGTAATATTTTCGCCATTTGCACTATAATTCCAAGTTATTAGTAACTTACACTATTTCTTCCTATTGTTACTTTTAACCTTTATGTTATTGCTTCATCCGGTATTGCAGTTGCTGATGATGAGTCAGTTGTAGTTATTATTACTGTTAATTCTGATGATGAAGTTGCTGCTGTTGCTTTCACTCATATTGTTGTTGCTCATCAATGCTTGAAAGAAATCATATAACTGCTAGTTGTAGAATTCACATAAGGAAGTTTGTCACCAGTTACACAGTGGTAACATAAGCTGATTCATCCAATTCAAATTAGAACGTGCTAGAAGTTTAGTTATTTCTGGATCGATGGTGACGATATATGCTGGAATTCTTGTTTCCGTGTGCCAACCCAATTTCTCCAAATGCAATTTGAAAGAAAATGCACAATGCCCAAGATTAAAGATTTTATTAAAATATAACTAAATTGTTGCCATCCAATTCATCACAAAACCACTGTTGATGATAGAACTCGATATCTTCTCTCCCGGCAGGATCGCCAATTGTAGGTTTATTTAAATTATTTCTTAAGAGCGTGTGTGAATCGGTAACAAAGTTCGCGTCGAGTAAATTTTTGACAACTATGAGGTGAATAAAATTTCAGTAGCTCATGAGGCCAGGAAAATTTTGACAAATGCATAGAAAATTTTGACAATCGCAAAGATTGTTGACGTGTGTAATTTTTTGTTAAATAAAAGCTTAAATAGATGAATTGCAATCAACGATGGTAGATGTTTTCTTAAAATATTAATTTCACTTCAATTTGTAATATTTTATTCCAAATAAATCCGCGGTTATCAAAAATTTACTGCTGTCAAAAAATATTTCATTTCACACAGCAGATTGGCAAAACTGTCTCACCATAGTAAAAATATTATTCAACAGCTTTCCCCATAGAACTTTGTTACCGATTCACACACATCCTAATAATTAAAAACCTTTAGTTTCAAATGTGAAAGACAGAATGAAGAAAATTTTATTTCCCAAAAGAACAATATTCCAAAGAACATCATTTAACAATAAACAAGTATTCCAAGTATAAAGTATATACATACATAACATCAAATAAAAACCCCCACAATGGTCTATAAAACTGTATAGTCAAAAAACACTTCTGAGAAAAAAGTTTGAAATTATGATGCATTTTTTTTTAAGTGTTCTACAAAATCTTAAGCTTAGGTTTATATGGTATTTGTTAGGGATTGAACTATATTCTAATTAATTGAAAAACCTTAAAAATTTATAAATAAACATAAGTGGCAAACAATATCATTTTGAATTTAGTACAAAACCTTGACTTTTTAAACAATTTAATTCTTGTAAAAATGACAGACCATTGCACTAAATATTTTTTTAATAAAGTTTTTCTTTACTAGTTTATATGTTTAAATAATGCTTCCATTTTGGTTGTAAACTATGTACACTTCATTAAAAGTTGTTATTCAAGTATTTATGTAAGTTAACAAGAAGATGTAACTACATCAGTAATTACACTCGTGGACACAGAATTAAGTCATTGGCATTTTGTGTCCTTATATCATTATTAAAACGTATTTTAGACAAAGAAAAATGAAAGAGATCTTCTCATTTATTAAATTTTGGCTTAATTTTAAAAATAACATACAAAAAAGAGGTACTTCACTTTAGCAAAAAATATTTTTATTAAATTTTTGTGATGCTCTTTTTACTGCTTGGACGTGTAATTAAGTCATCTGAAAATAAAATGTCTATGTAAGTCAAATTTGCATTTTTGATGTGTATACATCTTTGGTTTCGGTAGGGGTAAAATTTGCGAAGCTGTAACGCGTATCCCATATGCATAGTAAGAGGAAATGTAGCGCATTGATTATTACTTCCTATTATTTAAACTCCGCAAATGCATACAGCTTTGTACCTATGGATGTACATAAATATGTATGGACTCATTTGTTGCAACTGGGCATGAATCACGTAACTTTGAAACGATAGTCGTTCAAACTGACAAAACGATGTTGTAAAACACTTATTTATGCATTTGTGTTGCTGTTACGTGTTACTGTTACTGTTACGTGAAGCAAAACAGGAATCGAGTTGACGATATCGCACAAGCGATCAAACACTTTTTGATTTTTATGAAGCAAGACAATCTCGACACGATATCGTTCAGACGATTGTCGTCATACGTGATTCACGCCCTGGTTTTGATATTCGTAGATGGTTTTAGGAATAGGTTTAGTAGTCTATTTTGATAAAAAAGCAAGGCGAAAATTTAAAAAACACTGAAATCATTTTAACTGGGACCGATGAACACACATAAATATATGTATATATAATATGCATATGTATGGATGATATAATAGCTCTGATCAATACTTTTCGTGTAAAATCCTAGAAAAAGGTAAAACAGCAAAATCACTCTCTGAAGTGAGAGTAAAAAGTGAGTAACAGCAAAACGTACGGAACAAAAAAGCATCGGGTAAAATCCTGCAACTTCAATCTCTACACAACTCTCCCAAAAATCGCTTTCATTTACATGAACCACAGACACGATGTAGGGAGACAGAGGTGGCGCAAGCAGCAGTACCGCTACTTTTTTCTTGGCGAATTTGACATAATCAGCTGTTCGTGTGACGTCACTTTAGCAAACTGTTTGTATGTATGCAGAGATGTTTATATGTATGTAAATATGGCGACCTCCATGGTTTGACAGTTAACACTCTTTCTCTCCTCCATCTCCAATTATTCTTTCCTTTATCTACACCATTCGTTGCTATCTTGACGTCATCACCCACAGGATTGCGCAATCTTGTATTCTATCATTCTTGAACCACAGATTATATTCCGAAAAGAAAAACTAAATTTAGGAATATATACAAATAGAAATGCTCAAACCATAAGCTCAAAAACAATAACTGATGCGGTGTTTCCAAGATATTTTAACGCCTTTGAGTCACAAGTATC
This sequence comes from Rhagoletis zephyria, assembly GCF_001687245.7. NCBI lineage: Eukaryota > Metazoa > Arthropoda > Insecta > Diptera > Tephritidae > Rhagoletis > Rhagoletis zephyria. Next base: position 331,400 of record NW_016157280.1, read on the forward strand.
ATATTTTATCAATCATAACGATAATTGCATGTATTAAAAGAATTAAAAATGAAAATGAATAAAAAAATTAAATCAGCAAAATGAATAAAATTAAGTGAAATTAATGTTTAATTTCTAACCTAACTTGCTTTTGTATGTATGTAACTGAATCGCCTAATAATAGCTTTACATATAAAAAGATTTTCCTATTTTTCGAGCTTAACTCACTAATCTGTTATTAGAAAAAGAGATTAGCCATACAAAATTATAATAATAAAATAGTCTCAGATTAAACCGATAACTTTTTGGCGTCCACCCTAGTTTTATCGATTATACTTGATGAAGGGAAGGAATGTCAAATGTAAAAGTAAACAAAAATTTACTCTATCAAGAAAAACAGGTTTGTAAAGGTATTTTTAATAAAATATTAAGTTAAAATATTTTTAAATTGCTTAGTATATGTAGCAGAAAAAAGTGAACATGGTGGCACAGAGAAAAAACTTAGCTTTTCCTCGAGTTGTGAGAATAACAAGCACAACCAATTTGACAGCTAACGATTTTGATTGAGGTTATATTTATATGTAAACGCACTTTTATGTTTTGCCGTGCGCATATGTTTACACATCAAATTTCATGAGTACCTAGTACCCACGCCTTTTTTGTTTAAATTTTAAACTATATAAATATCATTTGATTTAATAATGACTTAAAATGCACATGTTAAACGAACTGTTAAATTAAACGAGTATCGGTTAATTAATTCCCCGGTTAATTGAACCAAAAATTTTGCAATTTTCGAAGTGCAACTAAGCGAGGAATACTGTACCAAGGCCCTTATACCATGACTAAAATAGATGGGGTAAACGTAACCAATTTTGACAAAACACATAACAAATCAAAAACACTTCAAAAATTATTTAATACCAGTACTTTTCAAAACATCTTTATGTTTGTATGTATATCCAAAACTAAGTTCCGCATTTGAAAGACTCAAAATTACATTAAACGAAAAAAAGGAAAAAATTACAAGTCGTCACATGAAATGCAAAAAGACGTAACAAACATCGTCACTGAGATGTAAAAAGTCGTGACTAATAATTTTTTTTTTTATACGGTGTGAGGAGTTGTAATTCGATGAAATCCATCATATAAACAAAGAAGTTAATTTTGAATTTTATATTAGTTACGACTTTTTGCATTTAAGCGACGATGTTTGTTACGTCTATTTGCATTTCAGGTCACGAAATATAGATCTTAATTAAAATATGAGAAGTATTCGAACCAGCGCACTATGGTCTGGCAGCTACAGTTTGCTGGCCAAAAGTAATTTTTTAATGTATCGATAAATCGATTTTTTTGTCCCTTCACTAAACTAGTTTTCCAGAGTTAAAAGGACATACTCATTATTTTCTTAAAGAGTTTAGCCGATGAGATATCAGCTGTTGAAGTTGACATTTCTACTAAAAGTTTACATATTTATTTCTTTCGCAGTCAGTATTCTTGTAGTTCAAAATGGTAAAAGTCTTCGAGTGAGAAAAATACTTAAAAAAAGAGAATGGAAATGAATAGCGAATGTAATATTTGTGTGATTAACGAAAACGAATGATAGCATATAGCTTTCTAAATAAAATAAAACTAATTTTCAAAATGTACTCTAATTTGGCAAACAGAGCCATACAAAATTGGTTTCATTTGGCGGTCTTCAATTTAGAGTTTGAGGGCTGATAATCATGTTGCACGTTTTTGCATTTTTTTAATAATGGGTTTTTTTATTAGAAAATGTCCACGTGTGATTTGCCGTCAACAGAGATGCAAAAAACTGCTGTTTTAAACATTTTCTTTCGAAATATTATAAGAAGGAGCACATCCGAAGAATAGTATAGCAACTACATAAAGGCAAGAATGATATGCAAGTACGTAGGTCAAAAATACATTCTTGCGCTTTTTTGTTTAAACTTATACGTTACTTTGTTTTTACAACGTTATATCTAGCCTAATATTAGTAATATATTTGTTGTGCTAGTGTCCTTTCTAATAAATACAAAAATAAGCTTATATTTAAAGAAACAAAATACATAGCAAAACTAAACAAATTTTGTAAACTAAAATTTTTTTCCCATAACGCCATATTGGATCCGCCATTTTCAATTTCAAAAATCTGCTATCAGATTCGAAATCAGCGCCCTCGAAAATAGAGGTGTCAAACTATCGATAGTCACACCATCGATAGTTTTGATAGTTTTCAGAAACACTATCAATATTCACGATAGTCTCGAAAAAAAACAAAACTATCGATAGCACTATCGATAGCGCTATCGATAGCGCTAAATCAGTTAAGTTGCTTTGTTTTTACAGGATCATAGTGAAATAAATATTATCTTATAAAAGTTATAATCATTCAAAATTAAGAAACTGCTTAGCCAAAATACTTCTCTTTTTAGAAAGTTCAAAAACAAACACAAGTTATACAAACAAAACAGGATTTACGATTAACATATGTATGTATAATGTAAAAAAAATGGGGGAGATGATCGATAGTCCTACTAAACTATCGATATTTTTGATGGTATAAGAAAAAATTATCAATGAGTATTGATAGTCTAAAAAAATTGAGACTATCGATAGTGCTATCGATAGTTTGACAACTCTACTCGAAAACTCCCCATTTATATGAGTTTATGTTGAAAAGAAAAAAATATAAAATTTGGTCGCCATATTGGATCCGTCATATTGGGTCCGCCATTTTGAATTGCAAAAATCTTACATCAGATTCGAAATTAGCGATCTTGAAAACACCGCTTATTTATAAGTTTTTGGTGAAAGGGAAAGAAGTATAAAATCTGGTCGCCAAATTGGATCCGCCATTTTGAATTTCGGAAATCTGGCATTATATTCGAAGTCAGCGACCTCAAAAACTCCCAAACACTAAGTTTCAAATCAATTTGGTTACTTTTCGACCAGCAAATGATAGCCGCCAGACCATAGTGCAGCGCATTATTTCGTGTTCTGCCTATATTGATCTTATAAAAACTCTTCATTACTCATATGTACACATACAGATCTAACCTTTAATCATAACAAGGAAATGAATTGTAAATAAATGCATAGTACATATGTACATATGTATGTCAGGCTATGAGGTCGAACTTATATTGTGCCCTAATTTGGCTTTCTATTTGCAAAGTTTATTGTGCTAATTCTGAGTTAAAGTTGTAATAAGAGGTGCCTATCTATATCATCTTAGGACCGTTTTCTCATCAAACCTTGAGATTACAGGCCACTTTACCGTCTCGGTATACGAGTTTTCATTTTCTCATCAGCGCATTAATTTCTTGAATCGATAAATTGTGCTCACCCAGTGCAACCTTTAAAAATTTGTACCCAACTTTAAATTTCGGTTTGGTTTTGGTTCATGAGTCAGATATATTAGATATTTCAACCAAGGTTTTGGTTTTTGCTAACAGTTGCTCTTGCTCTATATTTGATTATGTTGCAATGCCAACCTTTGAAATTTTACGACGAATGTAGTGAAGTTTCACTCTCGGAAATGTAGTGAAGTTTCACTCTACGGAATAACAAATTTATTTTTACTGGTAAGATAAGAAACCGAAACTATTTTAAAGTGAGGAACAATTCATCTGCCCTGTTAGTAAAGGCAACTTTACTGGTTACATTAGTAAACGGCCCTTAGTGTGAAAATAAATGAAGCTAAGTGAAAGTTATTGTGTTTTATATTAAACTAGCAGACCCGGCGAACTTCGTCCCGCCCAAAATTAATTTTTTTGTTTAAACATTTGGTCCAATGTTTCCGCCAGCAATTCACGTTCACGTTTGGCGTTGTGGTCGACAGAAGGCATATCCTCCTCTGCCCTCTTAAATAACCTTACGAAAGCGCTATGCCGGGAAGAAGTCCTTACGGCAACAATGATCCTGTTCGATGGTGAATCGTCTTTGAGTCTGTATAGTATCGTTGGTGGCAATTCCAAAACTGGGGAGTATCATTGGTCCTTAGAAATCCAGTACCTTAATGTCTTACAATTGTAAGCATTCATCAAGAATTGTCTTTATTCTGTTTAGTCGCCGTAAAGCAAGCACCGCAACGGTTTTGATGGTTGATTTAAAGTAGGAAATTTGACTTTGATCCCTGGTGTCTCCGAATGACTTCACTTTTTGTTTCTATCACCTTTTGTTTCCTTGCTAGAGCTTCTCAAATATTGCAAAAACCTCGAATTTTTGACAACTTAACCACGTTTTTCTGGAAATCTAGAGCTGATGGGAACTTTATACTTACGGATTCGGAATCAGCACAAAGAAGTCTATCTAATTTTGTTGGCTAGTGTAATAAGTATTGTTAAATAGCCAATATCGGAAATAAGATTTTTTTCGAATAGATCGGTCCCTAGTCCACTAGTTCCAACGGGAAAAAGGATCCTAGAGTGTAATCCATTTATAATGGACTCGCTTAAGATGGAAACTCTGTTAATATGTACCTATTTGTTAAGTCCTAGTTCAAACGTATGGAAAAAAAAACTCAGCTAAAATAGCCTCGGTTATAACGGACTCCGCCTACAATGGAAAAAAATGTCTATATACTTAAACAAAGTTCTTGCTTCACCGAAAACTGTCAAAATAGGCAATCAGCTTCGTGACGGGTTCGTTGGGTTTTGGTCTGTGTTTTGTTCACTGTAAGAAAAATGTCGGAACGGAAAAACAGCGGTTTACCTTGCATAAAAAGTATAGTGTATTTATACATTTACATTATTTCTTTATTATTTAAAAATATTATATTCTAATAAAATGGACACTCGGTTATGGCACTGTATATGCTAATCTAGGAAAAAGGCTGCCTACGTACCAAATTTCGAGCAAATTAGAATATATTTTCTTCCCTTGACATGGTGGTATCTGAAAGCTATTTATAAATATACAAAATTTCATGAAAGTCGGACCTGCCGTTCGCGAGATTACCTGCTACAAAAAATGGGACTTCTCTTTATATAATTAGTATAGATAGATAAGAGAACATATTGCATGGAACTGTATTTGCCATAACTCGACTTTGGACGCACCTATCGGGTCTATTTTTGGCAGGTCTATTAATGTTTATGCACCGAATATATATTCCGCGTTTGAAGCAAATCGGATCTTAAATGCGATTGTTTAGCGTAGCTCTACCCCTGCACCACCTATCGGAAAAATTAAAACTTTGTGCACTTCTAAACGCATTTCCAACAAAGCAACAACCATTCGAATCGGTTAAGCAACATAGGAGAAAATTTTTCTCAATTGATTCATGCTCACAATGAATTTCACAATTATCTGAAATTTTCCAAGCATCACAACGAATTCTCCACCTTTACATCGTCCAAAATCATCAAATCATGCGACAAAATGCAAAATTTCGTCGAAAAAAATTAAAATTTTTCGCATTCTTCCGCAATTTTCCGAGTTTTCCACTAAGAATTTTCTATTTTTCCATTCGAAAAGCCATTCCGAAACAATTGCACACAAAATTCCATACAAAAAATTAATTTTCGATTTTCCCAATTTCCCGACTCCTCCTGTGACCCCCTGTGTACCGAAAATTTTCTTTCGTAAAGACCTTTTCCTCCTGGCAATTACGAACAACCAAAAAAAAATTTTAGCCAAATCGGCCCAGCCGTTCTAAGTTAATGAATTACTATAAATTTTTCCCACCATTTTTATATATATAGATTTAATTAAAATTCACTAGCATACATCTAATTTCGCTGAGTCATTTGTTGCTATCATTGTGGTTGTATCCTTTGTAATTAACTGAAATCGGTTTTATTTTTGCACATTTGTTTTACTCTTTTGTTTACTTCCTTTAGTAATTCTTGTCACAGCTGTTTGCGTTGCGTTTATTAAGTGTTACTTAAACTGTTCGCAACATATATTTTAAAGCTTAATACATCAGCTCGTAAACTGTTATAAGTTATTTTGTTTGCCTTTTTATTAACACATGTGTTATTAAATTTTTCAATATGAAGTGTGATCTTGATTCTGAACGCTACTTATCATGCTGGCTTTGTGATGGTATTTGCCATATGAAATGTGCTGGTTTGATAGGAATAATTACACAGGTCAGCAACGTTTTGTTCTAGGAAAGTGTAGGGTCATTTTCGAAGTAATTTTTTGCGTAGAATCCGAATTTTTCGATATTCGAAAATCCATTGAGATTACATGAGACGTCGATTACATTCACAAACATGGAGACTTCAAAATGCGATATCTTAGTGAAAAATTAAGATATTTGAGCAAACTCAACGGCATTTAAAAGAGGAAGACTTATACTTTAAAATACCACGTCTACTTTTTTATGAAGAGCAAAATCTTCGTAGCTACATAACCTCAAAAATGGGCAAAAACAGCGTTTTTTGCACTTTTAAATTAGGATATCTCAAAGTCCTGACGTGATAGAGCAATTTAAACCCCGGATTCGGATTCTACGCAAAAAATTACTTCGGAAATGACACTACACTTTTATAGAACATTCCGAACCCATTTTTTTGCAGACCTGTGTTATAGACGCTATTAATGATGGCAAGGGTCTTCGCTGGTCTTGCTTAAAGTGCAGCTCAACCGAAGTTGATCTAATTAAGTTATTTATGCGAACCAGAAAT
>NW_016157280.1:343221-346244 GCF_001687245.7 Rhagoletis zephyria
ATATCACCTTGCTTTGTTTGTACGCATATTGATGTTGCTTGCAGATAATTCTCGGCAATTCCAGTCAAATGATGGTGTTTAATCTGGTTTCTGACTAAAATACCAGTTCCGCCATGCGCCTTTCCATCTGGATGATTCGTGCAATAAAATGTATATCCCGAAATGTCAAAATTATATATATTAGTTAGGTGTGTTTCAGCAAGGAGAATTATGTCAATTTCCTTGTCCTTAAGAAATTTTGACAGCTCTAGTTTGTGGCGAGGAATGCCATTTGCATTCCAGAGGGCTATTTTAAGTTAGGTCATTATCTTGTTTGCTGAGTAGCAAGCAGGTTGGGCAGCGTATTTTGATTTCGCATGAGTTCTTGCATTGTGTTTTGCATGAAAGTCATGAAATTCATCATGCTTTGTTGCATCGACGCTATCATAGCTTCGATATTGGATTGTTTACCATATTGTGCATGGGGATGCTGTTCTTGCGGCGCAACTTGAGGTGCAGTTTTTGTCCCCTACAAGCCTGATTTTAAGGCGCTTGCAAACGAGACGCCATTGACGGTGTTTGATAGAACTGTTGGCGACGTGGCTCTTTTGGCGAAGAAGACGTCAGGATTCGTTTGGGAGGGTACAAAGGCATTCGGTACATTATGAGTACGTATGGAAGCCACGCGTTGGTCGATCCGGTTTTTTAACTCCTTATAGACTGGACAGCCTCTGTAGTTTGCTGTGTGATTTCCACCGCAGTTACCACATTTTTTTGCACGCGGGTCTTCTTTGTTTGATGTGCAAGTGGCAGAGACATGTAGCTCTCCACAAGCTACGCACACTGAGCGAAGCGTGCAGTAAGACCTAGTATGACCATACTCCTGGCAGTTGGTGCATTGTACAGGGCCATTTCTCTTATGCGGTTCTTCCACAGTTATCCTACGATGCAGCAGATATTGTAATTTATAAATTGGATGCACATCGTTTTTGCCCAGAGGTTTGTTTTCAGGCTCGAGCTCAACTTTAAACATAGGTTGAGGGATTTTGTTCCTATTAAAAATATTCACAGCAGCTTTTGGATTGAAACCTTGTTCTTTAAGTGCTTCCAAAACTTCCACAGCTTCAACGCTTGGTTCGATACCTTTAATTACAATTTGTAGACCTTTTGCACTTTTAAGTTGGTATGTATAAAATTTTGTGTTTGTGTCATTCAGGTATTTGGACACTGTTCGAAAATCCTGTTCGGAATAAATTTGTACTTTAGTTTCGCGAATATTTCCCTTAGATAGTGGGATAATATGAAACTTATTACTACCGATTAGCTGTGTGAATTTGGTTCTGTAGCTGAATAGTTTTAGATCTCGGCACTTAACAAAATCCTGCCTTTTGTGACTCGGCGCAAAAATTGAAAAAATGGTTCTGAACGTAATGCGGACTGCGCCCCTCGTGCGGATGGGCGGGAAAGGAGGGTAAAACCGTTGGCATTATTATTATTATTGTTATTATATCTATGTGAAAAGAATGGAGAAAAAATTTTACCGCGCATAAATAAACTGGTACAATAGCTTTATAATCGTATTTCAATCCGTAATTAGTATTTTAGTTTGGCAAATCTTATATAACTGTACACAAAAATTATCACATATGTATATGGGCAAATCTAAAAAACAGGTAACCTTGGTGTTATTTAGCTTTGTTTTCACTGTTGGAACCTATATCAAGCTGGTTGCTTTTGGATATAATTGATTTGCGTATACTTGAAGCCTCAAAAAAAATTTGGATCAATTTGCTGCATAAATTTTGAATTATAGGTGTTTAAATTTAAAAAAATAACGAAAGCATGTGAATTTGGTATGTAATGTATTTTATGTTATGTATTTTAAGAGGGGCAAAATTAATTATGTCATAACTTTTGAAGCACACCATATTCTGATTTGAAATTTAATGGGCATTCAGCACTTATGTGTATACTTCATATGTATGCATTAAAAAATAACGAAATGACAAGTAACTCTAAAGTCGGTAACTCCACATTTCACAATTTTCAAAATGTTCGGTTTATCGCGTATAGTTTTTGATCATTTAATTTTAAGAACTTTTTAAGTATGTATTGTATTCTACAAACAATTAGGAATAATTTGCTACCTGAGCAAGAGGTGTGCTTTCAGAATAAACCAACTTTTAAAGATAAAATATTCTGCGATCTTGAGCGTAATTTTTATTCCAAAAATATCTTAATTGAAGGCATATTTGGAAAATGCGTCGAAATGATCTAAATATTTTTATAACTACTAGTCCTTATAACGTCGGATGCGATATATCTCCGATATAAATCCGATTTAGTACTTTAAATTAGGCTCCTTCTTGTAGTCAGAATATTTCGAGCGTGGTATCAAATCAAATTGTTTTCGCCAAAGGTTCTGATAGTTGCTCTTACTTAATTGGATCCTTATAAATTGAATTTAATTATTTTAAGTCGACATAGACATAAAACGGTCGACTACTAAAGTTATGCATATAATAGGATACATACATATGAAGAATAAATAAAGAATTTAATAAGCGTTAACAATAATATTATATAATTTACATTTAATCCACTGAGACTTTTAAAATATCAGGCTAGACGCGCAAGTATTGCGTTATGTAAAGCAGTAAAGGAACATTCAATACTGATACAGCTATACAAATCATTATAATGTGAACACCAATTACGCAGCGGGTTGTTTTGGCAAAGTTTAGACGGCAAAGGGATAAATGAAAAGGCACAAAGTGTCTAGACGTTCTGACAGCAACAGCAAAATTAAGTTGGCTAACAAGGTCAGACGAATCAATCTCGCCGATTACACTATGCGACAGTCAAAATCGGGATGGGATGAAACCAACGGGAAATGTTATATCGGTCAAAAACAAGTTATACGTGGCCCGGCGTTTCGCTGGGTCACGTCTAGGAATCGAGATATATCGATTTGAAGTTAGTAACTATCATATAGGGGAAATATTCTTGTCAAAATGAGATACCTTCACTTAATTGTGAATAAA
>NW_016157280.1:346344-348250 GCF_001687245.7 Rhagoletis zephyria
TATCCTTGGAAATTCCTGCACCTTTGCTTGCTGGTCACTGATAGTCATTAAGGCTTTGACTTCTGACTTCAATCCCTGAAAACACCATTCCTGCAGCTTGACCCTAAGGTTATTTGTTGAACAGCTAACACTGATTTTTACACCTTTTTTTCAATTGCATAATTTTCCAGTTTTTTGTTTTTGTTGGACGGTAAAAAGTAAATGAGTATGGGTGACCATCAGGGCAAGTTGCAGGGNATGAGTATAGGTGACCATCAGGGCAAGGTGCAGGAATAGTACTTTCAAGGATAGTATTCTGTAGTTCTAGCTTTAATTTAAGTGTAAGTGGAGGGTTCTATCACATTTTGCTTCATTACTAAAACTTCTCAAATATTTCAAAAAGCGCAATTTTGGACACTTTCACCACAATTTTCTCAAATCTGGAGCTGATGAAAACTTTATACTTACGGATTCATAACCAGCACAAAAAGCCTATCAAAAACAGCTTCAACATTTGCCGCTTTAAAATCAGTGTTGCTCTTTGTTACCTACACTAATTATATAAAGAGAAGCTCCTTCTTTTTATAAGAGGTGATCTCGCGAACGCCTGTACCGATTTCTTTAAATTTTGGACACCTACTGCAGACTTTCGATATATCAAGGGAGCGTGGCATCACGCATACATATCGTATTATTCATACCCTATATCTCTGGAAGTATTTGCGATAGTGTCCTCGAAATTGGTATAGAGATTTTGGGGCTACTGGAAAAGGGGGCGTGGCGCTTTCTTATCATGTTGAAACTTTTACCTCTATGTAAATATATACGCTCAGAATACAATGTTTTTTTCTCTTTTATAATAATTTATTTTTTTTTAATTTTCTATAGAAATATTTATAGTTAATTTTGTCCAAATGGCATCAAATTTTGAGTGTGCAGTTTTTTAGTTCACTCAGTTTCAGTATCATAAAAGATAAGTTTTAAATAGCTATAAGTTTCCGTTGATTTTTGAGAATTTTTTTCACTGATGATGTTACGCATTTTCTCCGTATAACTAATGCGTGATAGTTTTTTTGTATGGGAAAAAAGCCGAACAGTGTCAGAATGTAAAAGACTTATTCTGGTGACTTAACTTCTAAATGACCGNATACCCTATATCTCTGGAAGTATTTGCGGTAGTGTCCTGGAAATTGGTATAGAGATTTTGGGGCTACTGGAAAAGGGGGCGTGGCGCTTTCTTATCATGTTGAAACTTTTACCTCTATGTAAATATATACGCTCAGAATACAATGTTTTTTTCTCTTTTATAATAATTTATTTTTTTTTAATTTTCNATTTTGGGGCTACTGGAAAAGGGGGCGTGGCGCTTTCTTATCATGTTGAAACTTTTACCTCTATGTAAATATATACGCTCAGAATACAATGTTTTTTTCTCTTTTATAATAATTTTTTTTTTAATTTTTTATAGAAATATTTATAGTTAATTTTGTCCAAATGGCATCAAATTTTGAGTGTGCAGTTTTTTAGTTCACTCAGTTTCAGTATCATAAAAGATAAGTTTTAAATAGCTATAAGTTTCCGTTGATTTTTGAGAATTTTTTTCACTGATGATGTTACGCATTTTCTCCGTATAACTAATGCGTGATAGTTTTTTTGTATGGGAAAAAAGCCGAACAGTGTCAGAATGTAAAAGACTTATTCTGGTGACTTAACTTCTAAATGACCGAAACGATTTTAGTGATAATTTTTAGTGGCGCTGGAGCCGAGTTATTGCTAAAATCGTCGATTCGGAAACACCAGGGATCAAAGTCAAATTACTCCCGTTAAATCAACCATCAGAACCATTGCGGTCCTTGCTTCACGGCGACTAAACAGAATGTGGACAATGATACTCACCAGTTTGGAAATTGCCACCAACCAATTGCTG
>NW_016157280.1:348634-349340 GCF_001687245.7 Rhagoletis zephyria
AGCGCAATTTAATTGATAAACTAAATGATATATTACAATATAGATATTAAATTTAAGAGGTTTAAGAAAGATAACTGCTGGAAATATTTTTGAAAAAAATTGCCACCTCTTTGAAAATTTAAACTCAGTTACTTTGATAAAATAAATTAAATACGGTAATTTAGGTATCAACCTTTTGGATTTTTTAAGAAGTCTTACAGCCGAAAATATGGTTGAGGAGGGCTGCCACCTGTTTGAAAATTTAACCCAAATTAATTGATATAAGTACCAAATTTAAAAGATGTAAGAAAGAACTCTTTTGGATATACTTTTGAGGAGGGTTGCCACCTATTTGAAAATTTAACTCAATTAAATTGGTAAAATTAACGAAATGTTACAAATATCGGTAAAAAACTAAAGGCGTCTTGATTTAGAAATCTATATGTTCTATACAGGGTGTCCCAGAAGTAACGTGCCAAACTTTAGGGGAAGGTAGGTGGGGGGTGAGCTCCCTGATAAACAAAAAATGTTCAGGTAAAAGTGTCACCGTTTTTGAAATATTTACATTTTTTCGAATTTAAAAAAAATCGTGCTTTTCATGTGTTTTCTTTAACTGCAACTACAAACCGGGCAATACTTAGTAAATTTTTTATGTAAAATACTTCCAGATAGTGGCCTCTCCATACTCAAATGCAATGTAGTTAAAATATACTAAGGAACCATCATA
>NW_016157280.1:350533-363516 GCF_001687245.7 Rhagoletis zephyria
CCCCCCCCCCCACCTACCTTCCCCTAAAGTTTGGCACGTTACTTCTGGGACACCCGTGTATATAAAAATGTTGTTTTCGATTGTCACGGTCATCAAAACTCGAGAACTGCTTAACTGATTTGAATAATTTATTTTTTGTATTGTTCGGTATAATACCGGGATCATTTATATTAAACAATTTTGGAGAGCTGCCACCTGTTTGAAAATTTTTAAATCCAGTTATATTGATAAAATAAATGAAATATTACAATATGGGTATCCGATTAAGGAGGTTTAAGAAAGATGACTGGAAGATAACTAGGAAATACTTTTGAAGAGGTTGCCACCAATTTGAAAATTTAAACTCAGTTAAATTTGTAAATTACATGAAATACTACAATTTGGGTATCAAACTTTAGATATTTAAGATGGCTTAGAGCCGAAAATATGTTTGAGGAGGGTTGCCACCTGTTTGAAAATTTAACTCAAATTAATTGATCTAGGTATCAAATTAAAGAGGTTTAAAAAAGAAGACTTTTGAAAATACTTTTGAGGACGGCTGCCACCTATTTGAAAATTTTAACTCAGTTAGGTAGGGTTAATAAAGATATCTGCTGGAATACTTTTGAGGATGGTTAAATTGATAAAGTAAATGAAATATCGCCATGTGGGTGTCAAACTAAAGGGGTTTAAGAATGCGTACAGCCGAAAATATGTTTGAGTAGGATTGCCACCTGTTTGAAATGAATGACCTATTGCAATATAGGTATCAAATTTTTAAGGTCTAGGAAATATGACTGTTGAAAATATTTTTGAGGACGGTTGCCACCTAAATTGATAAAATAAATTGATAAGTTAAACTGATAAAATAAATGAAGTATTTCAATATGGGTATCAAACTTTAGATTTTTAAGAAGGCTTACAGCCGAAAATATGTTATCTATTCGAAAATTTAACTCAATTTAATTGATAAAATAAATAAGTTATTATATAGGTGTCAAATTAAAGAGGTTTAAGAAATATGACTGCTGGGGACATTTTTGATGAGGGCTGCCACCTATTTTAAAATTTTAACTCGGTTAAAAGTGATAAAACAAAAGAAATATTGCCATGTGGTTATCAATTAAAATAGGAGGGTTGCCACCTATTTAAAAATTTTAAATCTATATATATAAAACATAGTCGTGTTAGTTACACCATTTATAACTCAAGAACGACTCTACCGATTTTTATGATATTGGGTTTTTGAATTTGTCTATCTTCCGAATAGTAGAATAACTATTAAAACAACCGCTGAGTGGCGCTGGAGTCGAGTTATGAGTAAAAACCCGTATTTATGGTCCGATTCACCTCATATTTGAGATATGTATTGACAATAGAAAAAACAATACCATTGCAAAAAAAGAGCCGCCAGGTGGCGTTAGAGTCGAGTTATTACTAAAAATCGTGTTTATGGTCCGATTATCCTCAGATTCAAAATATGTATTGATAACTGGAAAAAGAATTATTTCGAAAAAAATTGCCGCCAGTTGACGCTGAAATCGAGTTACATATGTATATGTAACTAAAAATCGTATTTATGCTCGAATTTATTTCATTATCGAAATATATGAATTCACATATCGATGGTCCTCTGGAATAACGACACAACTCAGAATTCAAAAAATCAAATCCCTTATTACTGTTAAGAGGCTCATGTCTCTAATCCTTGGCTAACCCATGTCTAATCTATATATATAAAAACGGTGTGAAAAATGTATAGTAATTGAGAACGGTTGGGCCAATTTGGCANTACGGATTCATAACCAGCACAAAAAAGCCTATCAAAAACAGCTTCAACATTTGCCGCTTCAAAATCAGTGTTGCTCTGTGTTACCTACACCAATTATATAAAGAGAAGCTCCTTCTTTTTATAAGAGGTGATCTCGCGAACGCCTGTACCGATTTTTTTAAATTTTGGACACCTACTGCAGACTTTCGATATATCAAGGGAGCGTGGCATCACGCATACATATCGTATTATTCATACCCTATATCTCTGAAAGTATTTGCGGTAGTGTCCTGGAAATTGGTATAGAGATTTTGGGGCTACTGGAAAAGGGGGCGTGGCGCTTTCTTATCATGTTGAAACTTTTACCTCTATGTAAATATATACGCTCAGAATACAATGTTTTTTTCTCTTTTATAATAATTTATTTTTTTTTAATTTTTTATAGAAATATTTATAGTTAATTTTGTCCAAATGGCATCAAATTTTGAGTGTGCAGTTTTTTAGTTCACTCAGTTTCAGTATCATAAAAGATAAGTTTTAAATAGCTATAAGTTTCCGTTGATTTTTGAGAACTTTTTTCGCTGATGATGTTGCGCATTTTCTCCGTATAACTAATGCGTGATAGTTTTTTTGTATGGGAAAAAAGCCGAACAGTGTCAGAATGTAAAAGACTTATTCTGGTGACTTAACTTCTAAATGACCGAAACGATTTTAGTGATAATTTTTAGTGGCGCTGGAGTCGAGTTATTGCTAAAAATCATCGATTCGGAAACACCAGGGATCAAAGTCAAATTACTCCCGTTAAATCAACCATCAGAACCATTGCGGTCCTTGCTTCACGGCGACTAAACAGAATGTGGACAATGATACTCACCAGTTTGGAAATTGCCACCAACCAATTGCTGACGAAAACGTTGGACCAAATGTTTCAATAAAAAAATTAATTTTGGGCGGGACGAAGTTCGCCGGGCCTGCTAATTGATAAAATAAATTAAGTAATGCCAGGTATTGAAACTAAAGAGCTTTAAGAAGGCTTACAGCATAAAATATGTTTGAGGAGGGTTACCACCTGGTTGAAAATCTATCTCAATTTAATTGATAAAATAAATGACATATTACAATTGAAGGATGACTGTAGGAAATATTTTTGAGGAGGTTTGCCACCTATTTGAAAATTTTAACTCAGTTAAATTGATAAAATAAATTAAAAATTGCCATGTCGGCAACAAGCTTTAGATTCTTATTAAGGCTTACGGCCGAAAATATATTTGAGTAGGGTTGCCACCTGTTTGAAAATTTAACTCAATTTGCATAATTGATAAAATAAATGACTTATTAAATTATAGGTATTAAATTAAGGAGGTTTAAGACAGATGACTGTTGGAAATATGTTTGAGGAGAGTTGCCACCTTTTTGAAAATTTGAACTCGAAAGCTTAGTATGGTGCACCAATGTATTTTCAATACAAAGCGATAATATAAATAAACCAAGGAAAAATTAGTCCTTTGTCAAATATGTATGATTTATTATTATTTATGTATGGATATGTACAAATGTAAAGCGGATACGGACGCTAAGGCATCCAATCCCGGACCATTTTGTGAATCCCGGGATTTCGGGATCTGAAGGNGACAATGATACTCACCAGTTTGGAAATTGCCACCAACCAATTGCTGACGAAAACGTTGGACCAAATGTTTCAATAAAAAAATTAATTTTGGGCGGGACGAAGTTCGCCGGGCCTGCTAATTGATAAAATAAATTAAGTAATGCCAGGTATTGAAACTAAAGAGCTTTAAGAAGGCTTACAGCATAAAATATGTTTGAGGAGGGTTACCACCTGGTTGAAAATCTATCTCAATTTAATTGATAAAATAAATGACATATTACAATTGAAGGATGACTGTAGGAAATATTTTTGAGGAGGTTTGCCACCTATTTGAAAATTTTAACTCAGTTAAATTGATAAAATAAATTAAAAATTGCCATGTCGGCAACAAGCTTTAGATTCTTATTAAGGCTTACGGCCGAAAATATATTTGAGTAGGGTTGCCACCTGTTTGAAAATTTAACTCAATTTGCATAATTGATAAAATAAATGACTTATTAAATTATAGGTATTAAATTAAGGAGGTTTAAGACAGATGACTGTTGGAAATATGTTTGAGGAGAGTTGCCACCTTTTTGAAAATTTGAACTCGAAAGCTTAGTATGGTGCACCAATGTATTTTCAATACAAAGCGATAATATAAATAAACCAAGGAAAAATTAGTCCTTTGTCAAATATGTATGATTTATTATTATTTATGTATGGATATGTACAAATGTAAAGCGGATACGGACGCTAAGGCATCCAATCCCGGACCATTTTGTGAATCCCGGGATTTCGGGATCTGAAGGTGGTAATCCCGGGATCCCGGGATATTTCGGGATATTATTACCATTAATTTAAATATGCCCACAAACTAGTTTTGCAGTCGTACTTTAGTCCGGATACTAGAAATAAAAATTAATTTGTGTTTTTAACCAAAGATATATAAATGTCTTTATTTTATAGCAGTTTAAAAAGTTAATTACAAACAGGAAAAACTAAAAACTATGGGACTAAAATTCATTCACATTGCAGTCGCAGTAATTTTTACAAAAAGTAAAAAATAAGAGATCATCTTTACACTTGTATACAGTATATACATATCGTCGTTTAAAGTACAAAACCGCGTATCAAGATAATGCAAAACCGCGTATGTGAGGTTGCATAAATTATTTTCTAGAGAGTAAAAACGTTCATATTTCAACGTTCATATTCAAAAAATGGACGTTTTTCAGGAACAATTTTTAAAATATTTTTCTTTATGATGAGATGGTTTATTTTATGAGAGTGTGAGAATTAAACAAGGATAAGGATGGTATAATTTTAAATCCCAAATTTACTGGTCTTCACTATGCAAATCAACTTCAAAAAGTACAACTGTTAATAGCTAAGTTAGCTTTAGGACAATCATGACCATCATATACAGCTGCGGTCAAAATAATAGTAGTGCACACACAGTGGGAAAGAAATGAGGAAGAAGTAGGATTTTTTCTTTGTTAAATATTTTTGTTGTTTTTATTTTAAGGAATTATGACCGTTAACAATAAAATCATGGAAGAAATCTTAGGAAAATAATTCATTATAACGTTATTAAAATTAAATTTCATTCGAAGTTTTGCATATGGGCGGCCAAAAAAATAGTAGTATGATTTTCTTGAATAAAAAACATTAAAAAAATCTTTCTTTTCATAAGATTTAAAGCATAAATAATACTTAAATAACCATAATAATAATTAGTATTTTGTTCGATATAACCGCAACACATCGCCGATGCATCGAATCAACGAGATTTTCACATCGTTCCTTAGTATCGATTTCCATGCCCGCTCTGCTGTTTCCCAAAGCTGATTATTATTTGTTGGATGAGCATCAGCAACTGCCTCCTTCACATCGCACCACAAATTCTCTACTGGATTGAGGTCTGGAGACTGTGCAGGCCATTCCATGACCTTAACCCTATTTCCATGAAACCACTGCTGAGCCAACTTGCTTGTATGCTTTGGGTCGTTATGCTGTTGTAACACCCAAAGCAGTGGGATTTCTTCGCGAGCATATGGTAGCATGATTTTCTCCATAATCCGAACATACACAGTACGATCCATGGTTTCCTTTATCCAGTATCCAACACCATAAAATTAAAAATATGCCCAAATCATAATACTTCATCCTCCATGTTTAATATCTTTGGTTATGTATTTCGGGTTGTACTCGGAATTAGCAGGTCTTCTGGCGTATTGGCGAGATCCTCTTGCACCATACAGCACGATTTTGGATTCATCTGTCCACAAAGTATTTCTCCATTTCTCGGTAGGCCAATCGAAGTGCTCATCTGCAAACTTTAGCCTTTGTGCCACATGCCTTTTAGTTAGTAATAGCACTTTTCTCGGGCTATGAGTTGCCAAGTTATGTTCTCGCAAACGTCTACGAATAGGTCCCACGCTTGCCTCCAGCTCTAGCTCACTTTTAATTTTAGTAGCAGGTGCGAAAGGATTATTTTTTGAAAACCTAACCACACGTTTAATTAATTTAGTAGTCATTGCGGGACGCCGTCCACGTGTTTCGGGTTGGGATTTGTATTTTAATGCGTTACAAACCATTGTCGGTGAACAGCCCACAATATCTTCAACTTCTTTGTAAGTTTTCCCTTTCGAGATTAGTTTTTTGATGAGGTTTCGCTGTTAAGCGGTGCAGTGCTTGCCTCGTACCAAAGCTGAAAAATTTTCAATCAGATTGTCACAAAATTATATGGAAATACATCAAAAAATGCAGTACTTACCTTCTTGTAAATTTTTGACAAAATAAATATTTTATATGAATTTTTTGGCAACTTATTCCTTGCACTACTATTATTTTGACTGACTCATTAGCCAACACATTTGAAAATAAATGAAATTACGACACCAACTGCTAATACAGTTATAACGGCACTTATTTTATTGAACTCTGTCTATACAACAGTATCTTAAGGAGAATAAAGCATAAAGAGGACAACGCGAAAAAATACAAATATTAAACTATGTGCGGTACTAGCACTACTATTACTTTGACCGAAACTGTATATCGAAATGTTAAACCAGTTTATTTAGCTTTAAAACGGCGTTAAGATGAAGTCTGTACGATGAGCAGAACCCGAGATATAACAATTTGAAAAAGTACTTGATTAGTCGGAATAACGAAAAAATCCAAATTCTGACAGATCCTACATTCATATATCCGAAGAAAAAAATGTAAAGCCAATCGAAATTCTAACACAAAATTTGGTGTTCGATATGAAAAAGAATGGGGGGTGAAATAACACCCAAATCTGAGTTTTTCTTTATTTCCAACATAGGTTGGAAATAAAACAAATTTTGCCTTATTTCCCATTGCTTATTTATACCATTTGTAAAAAAAAAAAACAGTTTACTGACAGAAGGAAAAATAACTTTGTTTATTCCAAAAATACAATTAAACCAAGGCACATTGAACAGGTAATATCAGTTCAGCAGCTGATTTGATTTTTTTCAAATTATTTGTTCTCGAAAATGTTAAATATTTTACAATTCTTCTCACAAAAATTCTAAATTGTTAAAGCCTATTTGCATGTGAAACATTTTCCATACAAAACCAGCGATTAAATAGCAGCTTTTGGAAAGCTCGCCCAACTCAGCAGCACAACCGCTGATTACTGGGTCTGGCACAGGATGATGGATCAATGCTTCGAGAAGCGAACCAATTTACTAAGAAAGAAAGTTGCAACAATTTTCATTTTTTCAATTTAAATTTTTTACCTTTTTCGTATTCGGTATGGCATGCTTCGATGTAGAAGAAAAAAAGCAGAACAGTTTTTGGCACCTTCGATTCCAGAAGCAACAACAAAATACAGGCAAATGTTGTTTTTGCTCAAATGCTCTAAACCTGTTTGATAGGCCTTGAATTAAACAAAAAATGTGATATAATTCATATGAAGAAAGTAATATTCACAAAATATTTTTACTTATGGAAAGTCTAACCAAATATAGGAAAAGCATCGTCTTTAAAAACTGCCCCGCATATTTGGACATAGCGCTTTTGTATGAATTTTTTCTGCTTGCTTTTTAATATGTTAAAAACATTGCTGGGAAACCTTAAAATGTTTGCATGGAACCATGTCGCAATAAACAGATGAATTAATAAAACGGCTTTCTCGCTTTATTTTCTGACATTCGGCTGCCTTATAGTCACATTTTATAGGCAAATTTTCAAATAAAGCAGTGGCATCTGGTAAATTCCACTCTGGGTGGGATGCATGCAATAACACCATACACAATAATTCCCATTACTTGGACATTAAAAAGCAGTTTCAGAAGTGAACTAGTGTTATTTTATCAGTTTTCCTTTTTCTAAACTGTTATAATGCCACCAGTACATAATTGCGAAAGGAGAGGAGGGGCGGGAGACGCGAGCGCGACGTCGAACGCGGCGCAGGGCGGCGCGCGAACGCGGACCGCCGCGACGCCGGGCACTTCCAAAATTGTATACTTACAAATCCGTACATTTAACTTGTTCATGTACTACTTTTTGTCAAATGTAACTGGGTGACTACCTACATATGTGCACTATTTTGCTTTATTACTCAAATTGTTAAGTATAAAAGTTGGTCTTATTGCTCAACGAGAAATAAAGCAAATTTGTGTTATTTCACATTCAATTGGAAAATAACACAAATTTGCGTTATTGCCGTTTGTGTGATTAGGATTACCACCCATCTAAAAGTAAAGACTGAAAATATTGAAATTAAATGAAACATTACATAAATGGTTCCAAACGAAAAGTGTTTGGGAAAGCTTTACTAGGGAATTTTTTTTTAATCTTTCCACTTATCTAAAATCCGAACAGTTTAAATAAATTTAGAATTTGCAACATCTTATCAAACGAAGTGATCATATTATCAACGAAGAGCTGGTACACAAATTACTTAATGCAAAAAATTAATAAACAAGTAATTTTTAAGCAAAAAACCGTTCCGTTAATGATAGGATCTAAACCAAATTAGTATGGGATCACCTGGAAATCGGTTGACGTGGTCCAAAGTTATGCGGTAACATACATAAAAAAAAATCCGACGAATTGATAACCTTCTTCTTTTTTTTTAAGTCGGCTAAAAACTACTGAAACAAATAACCATATGATAAAAGTGTAACGAAAACAAAATACTAGTATTGTAAAAATTTAAACTCATTGTTTTGTAACTTAAAAAAAACGGAAGGAGAACTGATCGAAATAATGTTTCTTTATTAAGACAATTAATTATAGGAATCACGATTGGCTCAGTAAACGGGCTATTTTTTTCGCGAAGAATAAGGATATCTATCAATATGGTATTGACAACAGTCGTTGCTTGAGCTGATCTGCTCTTTTACCAGACTGACAGGCCAGGGAGACCCCATATACTGAAATTGAAAATAGGTGTGCCAATTATCATGTTGCGGAATATTAATCAGCCAAAACTTTGCAACGGCACGCTACTCGCATTTAAGAAATTGATGAAGAAAGTAGTGTAAGTAAAGATTTTAACGTGGCCTTTCAAAGGCGAAGAATTCCCATGATTCCGACCGATACACCATTTCAATTTAAAAGATTGCAATTCCCAATTCGATTGGCATTCGGAATCATAATCAATAATGCTCCAGGTCGAACTTTGGAAAAGTATCGTTTAGATTTAGGTACGGATTGCTTCTCAGATGTTGCGTGTTCCTGCGTCGGCAAACCAGATGTCCTTGATATTTATGCAGCGAATGGAAAAACGACAAATATTGTGTGCACACAAGTACTAATTACATAACCAAACACATAAAAAACGTATGCTTTGCTTCGTTAATAATTTATCATCCATATAACAGGAATATGCCACAGCAAAGCGTGGCAGGGTACAGCTAGTAAAATTAATAAAATAAAATAAGTTAAGCTTTCGTTAAAGTTAAGTTAGTTAGTTAAAAGCCAAATAGTGAAAGGAGTACTCAAACTCTAATGAAAATTACTAGCAATTTGTACTGATTTACTTCGATTTTAAATATGCTTGTCGGCGAATATGTTTACATGCAGATATGTAAATGCGGGTTCGCTTCTCGCGCGACAAACTTTTTCAAAAACGAAGCAAATCAGTACAAATTGTTAGTAATTTTCGTTAGAGTTTGAGTAACTCCTTTCACTATTTGGCTTTCGGTAACTTTAACGAAAGCTTAACTTATTTTATATTATTAATTTTATTGCAGTTTTTACAAAATTTTCTTACTAAAAAATCTTTTGTTACACTACTTTATTTTATTCTTTTGTTTGTATATGTTAAATAAAAGTTAATTTTAAAAAAATATTTTTTTGTACATTATTTTATTTATGTTTTGATTGTCATCATACGCATGGTACAAATATTTATAAGGTACAATCGCTGAGAGCCAACTTTAAGAATTTTGACGTTTGCTAGCATTTTGAAAATTTCTCTCGCCGTCATTTCGCATTTGTTTGTTTTTATTTTCAAAAAAACCAAAGAAATATATTTCTGTCGAAACAACAAAATTTGAATATACATACATATGTAAATAAATGAACGGAAGCAATTGTCTGTAATGGACTTCTGCCCGTATGTTAAGGCGAAGCTTTTGGCATGCATTTGAAGATATTTTACCTTAAGGGCACTGCACTTTTGCAAAGAACTATCTTGTGCTTACATTGGGTCAGGTAGTGTGGCCAAAAATGAGTCGAGCATACATAGGGGCACTTTGGCAAATCCGTTTTCATAACACCACAAATCTCGATCCATTTTTGCTGTATATACGATAGTTGCGGGAACTTGAGGATCTTTAGATTGCTTTGCTTGCAGAGGAAAAGGAATTTGGGCAGCCGTTAAAGCAGCAACTAATTTTTCGTTTCGAATTGTTTTAGTTTTCTCAACTTCTGAATAAATGAATAATTCAAATCATAAATTTTCATTTGTTTATTTTGAATTTCTTTGACATTAGAAGCATTTCGAGAGAGAAAACTCAAAATGCTAGCAAACATCAAAAAAAAACACAATGGCGGACGAATTGAGCGAGAAGAAAAAATGTGTGAGCTTTTTTGATTTATAGAATCCCTAAACCACATTTTGAGCAAAGTGGAGGTGTTAAGGCGGATTCATCGTTCTAGTTCTGTACTTTTTCTTCATGGAAGAAAACTTCTGAAAGAAAACGATGGATCCTGCTTTAAACTGATACCAGATAAAACGCCTGCTTCGCTTTGACAGATAAGATGAAATGTGTGAACATGCACGTTTTTCTCTTTGCTGGAAAATTATAAATATCGCGCAAAGCCACAAAGATTTATCTGGCATCAGCTTTACTCAAATCTTTGCTTCGGTGCTAAAAAAGAATGCTAGTACATATTATTGGCAAATATACGTAAATTTTTTTAATTAAGGTAAGACTTACCCTATAATTCACAGTGATATTAACGGATTTAGTAACTTCGCTCTGTGCAAGGAGTCCTCGAATGAGCATTTGCAACTTGCGAGTCTCAAATGAAAAGTCCATATCATTCTGTACTATGCCGCTTTTCACATATGTTCGAACTGTACCAACAGCTCCGGTTATATTAACACCATTTATGGCAAGTAACATTTTTGGTTTATATACCAACACATTTCGTTCTTCCTTTCGCTTAAGTTCTATGCTAAAGTCGAGGCTTCGGTTTCCATTCGTGTCCAGTAAGAAATTAAACCGTCTGTAAATATTAGTTCCGATAAGTTGGCACATGGAAGAAACCTTACTGAGTCCATGAACGAATAAAAGGGAAGCATTTAAGATTTCAGGTTGAGTACTGACATTAGCAGTAATCGAACGTTCAAATGAAGATCCAGGCGTAAAGAAAAGAACAGCCCAGTTCGAGCCGTTACGATGTTGATCATATGTGTACTGAAACATCCAGTTTTTGGCTGTCAGGTCAGATTTTGCTAATGATACGCTGAAATTCATTGGACCACTCAGCAATAAGCCTGGATAAGTAATTTTTTTAGCATTATTTAAATTTGGAACACTGTAATCGAGGCACACTTTCAGCGCGGTAGCTGTTTCAAACAATGGCCATGTGCAGCTAGAATTCGATCTACGGCTTTTAATACCAGTTTGATATTCGTCGGCGCTCCGCGAAATTTTCAGCAATTCTGAGTGAACAGTAAAAATATCAGTAGCATTTTGGGGCAAACTTAATGAAAATGTAACCGACTTCTTCCCGCGAACTTTTAGTTCGCCTGCAACCTCGAAGTTCGTATACATAGTAGACTTCACTTTAACTCCAGACTGTGCATAGAACATATCAGAACTCATGCTTCCTACCATATCAACCAATATTGTAGGTTTAATCATACCTTTGATATCAAAATTCAAATCGGAAGAATCGGGATTTTTATAATCCAACTTGCATGATGTACGCAGATCAATAGATGATGCGCCGAATAAATCTATTGACAAAGGTAACCCTACTGCAAGAGGAATAACGTATGAAGCATCGAGGAACAGCTTTGATTTTGTGTATATTATTTCCTTTCCTGATAGAAATTCCGATAGTTGTTGTAAAACATCTAACTTCTTTGACAGTTCTGCATATTCGGGAATTCCATTTAAAGAGAAAAAATGTAAATCACTTCCAAAAATACGTGTTCCAAATTGAAACACTGGATTATTGTAGTCATATTTAAGTGTGTAACCTAAATGCTCAATGCTTTTGTGAAATAATGTTTTACGATCATTTACGTCTTTTATTGATATTGAATCATTCGAACTATATATTTTATATCCACAATTATCATGACCCATGGTATGATTCTCAAATGGCTTTCGTTTGAGAGCGGTTTTAGGATTGCATTGACTTCCAGTGTTGGTCGAACTTTTTGAAGCAGCTGTAAATCGTTTGTTTAGTAAACATTAATTTGTTTAATATATATGTATATAGTATATTAATCTCACCATCATTTTCTGTATTGTTTTTACTAAGCCAGTTGTAGATAATGTCAATTAAGGGATTTATTCCTCTCTTGCTAAATAAGCTGTACTGATTGAAAAATTTTTCAGGCTTAAAATTGGCAATGAATAATTGCTCAAAGCCCTCAGCTCTTGCTGTAATTTCAAATATGTTAACCGAATGTCCGAAAAGGTAAGTGGTTAAGTTCAGCGTCGCCATCCGTGGTAGATATGACTCAGTACCAAAAATTATATTCATGTCTGTGGTGGTGCCTTTAAATGAAATAGTTTCTTTTTATTTGTTTTTGTTATTTAATGGCCTTATAACAATTATATTAAACAATTTTTAATGAGATTGAGGCCGTTTTTAATGAAAAACTTATTGTGGAAAAGCAACAATAATGTGAAAAAATGGTAGAAGTGATAGTTATTTCGGAAATCACCACATTTCCTCATAAGACTTCTTTCAGTAGGATTCAAACCGACGATCCCACTGACTCAGCCAGTTGCCTACGCACTGTGCTAAGTTCGCCTTGTAAATTATTCTTGCTTTTTTCCACTCTTTCATTTGGTAAGCCAACCCAATCAAGCGCAGCTATTCCGCTGCAATTCACTTGATCATGTGGTTGTTGGTTTTTGCTAATAATTCTATTTTTAGAATGTTTAACTTTTAGGTGTGCTCGTCCTTAAG